>NC_073255.2:110840000-111143620 GCF_029289425.2 Pan paniscus | reverse complement strand
ATATTGCTCTCTAATTTTTATGTCATTATTGTTTAAATTAGAATATATGTGCTTTTAGAAGTTCTCCAGCATCTGACAGAATGATGTTCTTTGGGTGTATATAAACTTAGTACCTGAATATTTTTAAAAATGGGAAATAAAACTTATACTTTTGAGAAGTAGAAACAATCAATAATAGACGCTGTGTTCCCTCATGTGTTCATACAGTTTTATCCTAGAAAAAGAGAGTGGAATGCAAACTTTCATACAACTACCACAACTAACATTAATACATTTCATAAGTAGATGTTCCACCAAAACAAAACTGCTCCTATTTTTACCTTTTTATTATCCCTATAAATTCAAACCAATAGCTTAAATGGATTGAAAGTCAGAATAATTTGGTTCAAGAATTTCTTCATTCTCAAGGGCTATATTTGGCAGGAGAGGACCATGAACAAAACTGTATGCACATTTAAACACTTCTATTTGCAAAATAAGAACACACTTGATCTATATTTCACCATGTTTCATACAGTTTTTCAGTATTTATGTAGAATGACTGGCAAAGGGGATATTAAATTGGGATTTTGCAGATTTAGATTCATCACTGGCTAATGTAATGACTTTAGTCAATTCAATGTATGGACACTAGTATCATTTCTAAAGTTTCTGTTCAAGTTTATCTTGTTTTGTAAAGAAACAAATACACCTTAGAACACATTGATGGTTTGCACCAACTTTACCAAATGACTTCCACTATAATTTTCCTGATGGCAACTGTCAGAGCGAAAATGACTACAGACAGGATAGAAACTAGACTACCTTAAACTTTTGTTTAAATACTAGGGAAAAAGAAGAATACTAAGTAATAATTAAATCTTTGCTGTTTAACCTGCCCCAATTTTTACAATATACAATACTGCAAAAAAACGGGTCAAGATGTCTAGGCAACACTTATGGAGACCTTTTAATCTGGCCACTTCATTTTACAACTCATAAAATCACAGGCCAGAGAGGTTAAATGATTTGCCAATACCAGACAGTTGGTAAGCAGCAAAAAATGCGACAAGAACCCAAGTCTACTATTACTCAACCCAGCTTTCCTTCTAATAATATAGCACAGCCACATCAATGAGAAATAAGTTTCACAAATGTTTCTAAGAGAAGTTATTTAAAATGTTGAGTGTTTGAGGAAGATTTAAGTCATTCATTTCTGTATTTTCTAATTTTATTAATGTGAACTCTGTGAGGAATTTCCATCATGGTCAAAATGCCCCTAGCTAGTTGCTACAGATGACAGACACCTTTTGACAATAAGTAAAACAGAATGCAGAATGGAAGCTACTAAATAAATCAGTGTCTCTATATTGTACACACATCCTAGACACCAGGAACACCAAAAGTTCTCCCAGTTGTCATGTTGGATACAAAGCAATCTCTGGGAAGAGAGACATTTGGCATGCCTTCATACTGCAGGGAAAGTGAGGCTTCCGGCTCCTTTGTGCTTCCATTTTATTTCCCCATCCATGATTAACAGGCCCCTCCCACTTCTATACAGGAATGTTTATAGGGCCAGCCTTTTGTTTTAGTCAGGGCTTAAGTTTTAGCAGACAAGGAACTTATAAATAAAGGCAGTGTTAGGGCTTCCTGTCGGTCCCTTCCCACTGTTTCCCTGAGGTTTAGTCAATTAAATTTTTTTAAAATTTTTAAACATTCTCAGTCATGAAACTCAAAGGCTCTGCTTTAGTATAGTTCAATTTAAATCTTTTTCAAACAATTTACTTCATTGTTTACAATTAACAGAGATAACTTGTATTCAAATATATATAATAATTAATTAATCAATGGTTTGGTGTTCAGTCATCTCTCTTTTGACATGGCATATATCACTGTGAGCAGGTGTTGACTATGAACAAGAAGAAAAAGCAGAATTTCAAATCATGACTCTCTCTGGGACCAAATAACAAGGAAATCAAAACTTAAATTCAATTGTAAAAAGTAAAAGTTCAGAATAAAAAGTAAGATGAAACTCAACTCAAAGGACAAAAGGGATACAACTTGGGGTCTAGCTTATATCAAGAGAAATCTAATGTTAGCTCTCCCTTCCCTCAATTTATTGCTGCTGTAAGGATATAATCACACTGCTATTATAAACATTCTTTCCCACCTTCCTCCACTACCCAAACCATTCCTAGTCACTCTTTTAAATATTAGCAGTGATTGTTTTGCAAAGCAATGCAGTATACAAATTTGGATTTATAGGGGAATTCTGAATATCACATCCTCTCCTCTAGAATCCTTCTTACTTCTAAAAGATAGCTACTCTCAAGCACCCCCTCACTGAGCACTGCCTCTACTGATTTAACTTCCTTATAAGCACACCCATATGTATGCAGGTATGGAACAGTGGCCAAATTCTTTCTGTGAACCTTGATATAATAATCATGTTTTACTCATTAAAAAATCAGTTCAATATTTTAAGCCCCTCAAGACAAAAATATATTAAAATGTACAATGAATATGTAATGAGAACATTTCATCATATTTTGGTTAAAAAAATCCTTAACCATCTTAAAAAAGCTACAACACATTCAAATTCAAAAGTAATTGTTTAAAATCAATTAATGCTATAAGATTAAGTATTAGACAAAAGTATTCTCATTACCTAAATAAGTCGATTCATATCTTATTAGAGTTCTTACCTATGGTAATTCTTGAAATAATTGACACTTTGTTTTCTAATAGATTCCTGTAAAACTTCAGACTTGCTACCACAAAATTCTTCTCCAACTTGCATCAACCTAGTTGGATAAAAAGGTTTCAGTAAATTTCAGCAGCATCCTTATAGAGAAAAAGAAGTGTGGTTTCTCTTTCTTCAAAGATTAAAAAAATCACTAAAATTTGGACATGTGAAAAAATTCTAAAGATCACAAATCCATAAAGGTTTACAAACACCCAAAGGGCAGAAATACTTAAATACACTCACAAACTTAGCAGCAAAAATTATCTTCATTTCCATAAAGAAGTTATAGATGATAACTCACTAGCTCATGATTTATCATGGTTGAATGACTCAAACTAAAGAATAAGACAAGATCTTAAATACTACCTGCTGATTATATCCAAAACAAAGATGAAATCATCATATTTGAATATAGACAAATCAGTTCCAAGCAAGTAGGTTTTTACTTTCAGCTGAACATCCTGTAAGGCAAAGAAAAAGAAAATCAAGCAAACCCAAAATATAGAAAATAAGTTATCAGAAGCATTTACTCTATAGTTTCAGATTAAAATGAGACAGGAATATATTCCTAATTTGTTAACGAATATCTATTTAGGCCAATAGCCAACATCCTTAAGGGAAGGTAATAGAGACAATCCCATTTCCTATACCAGGAATGCCATCAGGTTGCCAAACTGAATGGAAAGTAGCTACATAAAGTGCTAAGTCAGTATTTCAAAGTACACTGAATTACCAGAAATTCTATCATAGATTGTAAAATTTTACCAAAGTACACTTAAGGCCTATTGGGAGACTAAGTCAGAAACAAATCATATCTGATCCTGGGTGTATATTCAATAACTATAAGATTTTCCTTTCTTTTTATGCATAATACTCAGAAAACAGTCAGCCTAAATCCACAATTAATGATAAATTAAATATTTAATTTTAATAAATGTTTAATATGGTTATGAGTTTAATATAGACAAATGAGAAAATATATGTCAAACCTCTTACAACCACAAAAATAAATTTTAAATACTAAAGCATAAAATCAAATGGCATATCGAATACAAAATTATCAAAAATTAGAAGAGCACTAAATTATAAATATTAACTGATTCATGAAGAAATTTATGTTTTCAAAATATATTTTCCTAAACAATTTTTTTCAAAACATATCCTATAAAAGATGGTCAAGCTGGGCATGGTGGCTCATGCCTGTAATCCCAGCACTTTGGGAGGCCAAGGCAGGAATATCACTTGGGCCCAGGAGTTCAAGACCAGTCTGGGCAACATAGCAAGACCCCATATCCACCAATAATAATTTAAGAAAATTAGGCATGGTGGTGCACATCTGTGGTCCCAGCTACTCAGGAGGCTGAGGCAGAAGGATCACCTGAGCCCAAGAGGTCGAGGCTGCACTGGGCCATGACTCTGCCACCACACTCCAGCCTGGGTGACAGAGTGAGACCCTGTCTCAATCAATCAATCAATCAATCAAAAGAAAGAAAGAAAAAAAAAAAGGTCAAAATAAAGATCAGCCTCATTAGAAAAATCAAAAATACATTTTAAAAGACCATAATATGGCCAAAGGGTCTATAGTCTTCCAAGGTTCAAAGAAGTCCAAAAAGAGTAAGTTATCTTCAAAGAAATTACACTGTGATCTAAGAAGTAACAAATTATCTGATTACAACAACTGAGCTACTAAATTGTAAAGAAAAACTTAATAAGATACTGCTATGGTCTGAATGTTCATGTCTACCCAAAATTCCGAAGCTGAAATTCTAACCTCCAAGGTGATAATATATTAGAAGGTGGGGCCTTTGTGAGATGATTAAATCGTGAAGGTAGAGCCCTCATTAATTAGATTAGTTCCCCTATAGAAGGGACCCCAGAGAGCTCCTTCATCCCTTCCACTATTTGAGGATACAGCAAGACAATGTCTATGAACCAGGAAGCAGGCCCTCCCTCCCAACAATGCTGGCACCCTGATCTCTGACTTCCAGCCTTTAGAATTCTAAGAAATAAACTTCTCTGTTTATAAACTATGCAGTCTAGAATATTTTGTTATAGGAGCCCAAATGGACTAAAACCAGATATATTCAGCCAATAAGCATGTAAGATTCCCTCAAGGTACAAAGATCATTGACTGGGAAAAAAAGAATTGTTCATTCTAAACTATAATCTGACCTAAGTATGCTATCTACTTAGTTACTCCTTTTCTAAAATTAACAGAAAAAAAAATTAAGAAAACACAGATAAATGAAATAATAAACAGAACATCTCACTGAGAAAGCTTACATTTCTCTATGATAGTGGAAATTTGCTAGGCCTCTAAAACAAAAGATGTACTCAAGACATGTATGAATATTTCCAGTGGAGATTTTCAAATTAAAAAACTTTTTTCCTGCCACTTATAGTCCAAATACATTACAGAAATTAAATGATAGCCTAATTCCAAACAGAAACATATGATTAAGTCTGCAAAGAATACATATATAGAAAACTTAAAACTGAATTTCTAAAACTATGACATTTCTATTGCTTCTGTGAAAAAAATAATTTTAAAAAAACCAAACCTGCCATATTCGTGTAAGTCCATGTTCTAATTTCTTTTTTATGTAGCCACGATCAAAATTAGTTTCTTCAGTACCTATCATATTACTCCCTTCTGAAAATAAAAGACAATATATATTTTTAGATTTAATCCAATTTATGTTTGTTTTCCAAATAATTTCTGTTTGGCCTCTCACACATTGTAAGTCTATGTAAGATACAGTAAATATGTTTGATATTTATACAATCAAAACAATGTCAAACAATAGGTATTAGACTTAAACCCATTTGGTGAGACAAATAAATGTAGACTATGAAATGCTAAATATACCTAAGACCACTGAGATCATATGTGACTGAGTTGGGATTCTACCTGAGTCAGTGTGGTCCCAGAGACCAGGTTCTCAATACTGCCTACTGCAAGACCATGTAAAAGGCTGTGAGAAGGGCATTACAGGATCAATTAACTGAATTATCAATTAATATGCGTGCTAAGAGGATAGTCTACATTAAAACTCAGGCGTGAGGTGATAATGCATATATTTTATATTTTTCATGATAAATAATAGTTTTATCCACTCCAGATAAATAATTTAACAATGCCTAGTTTAATAGATAAGATCAGTGATCTGCCTCCAATCTCTGCCCTAAAGACAACTGAAAAAGACACATACACATTTATATTAAAAAGATGAAACTTTTGTGTGAATATCCTGTGAAGAACAACTAAGTGAGTATGTTATCATCTTGTCTTAGGTTGGGAAGTTATCCACTGATAACCAGTAAAAGGTCCTTGGAAATGCCAGGCCTCAGATACATAGATGCATGACAAGTTTGCCTCTGAGCACTCCTAAAACGTAAGCCTTATTATTACACCCATGGTATGGTTGTTAGGGATCCAGCAGCCTAAAGCAGTGCACCTGAACTATAGCTTTAGAGCTTTACCTTAGAACGTTAAAGTATTAGGTTACCAAACAGTATCAAATATTATCACTAAAGAGATACAGCAGATAAAGTCTAGAGTCCTCTTCAGTTTTATGAAGTTCCATGAAAAGTAATTTTCAATTTACTAATTTCTACAATTTTATTCCTGAATATAAAAGGATTAATTTCAGGTGAACAAGTAACTTTTTATAGTCCTAGATACTATCAGCTGACACCTTGAGCACTTGAATATCCATAAAATATACAGATTAGGCAAAGAGCATTGAGTAATAAGGATCAGATAGAGTTTTAACTTTGACTCAGTACTCCAATGAATGTAAACTATTGGCCTAAAGCAAAAAGCAAGCTTTACCATGATGAATATATACATAACTGTCACCTAAATTCTGATATCTAAAATATGTGTTAATTCTATTCCAAACGTTTTCTTTGGTTTCTCCTTAAATAATGTACTAGAAAAGCAAATATGTCTTAACAGTCTCCAGGTATTTCACTATTATTATATTATCTCTTGATCCATTTCATTTCATCATATTAACCACCACCAATATAAGTACCTTACATGCTGTCCAAACTTTACAACAACCCTGCAGGGTAGATGCGTTACTACTCTAAGGGTTTGGTTTGGTTTTGCTTTGCTTTTTAACTGACCATTTTTAGGAGCAAACTGAAGAGTGGAAAAAATAAGCAGTGTCTTCAAGTTCTCACCTTTGGTAAATAGAAGTGAAAACTTGAAGCCAGGCCTCTCAGATTGCAGGGCTCATGGTCCCAGGGGTAGTACAGGGTAAAAGTATAAGTTTTGGGTAAAAGTAGTCTGACCTGGAATCCTGGCTGTGTGCCCATCCTTCTCTCTGCCTTTCTCTCCCTTCCTTTACTCTCCCCAACAATACTTCCAAATGGATAAAAATCCATTCATGGAATTTTCCTCTTATTTTGTTTTCTATATTTACAAGCTTCTTGTAAGTCAAGACAAAGATTAAACCTATGCCTTCTAAACTACCAAAACATTTAATCAAACAGTGAGATTTGGGTGTGTTGTCCACTCACCCAACAACAGAAAATAAGCACCTCAGAAACTGGAAGTTTACTAAAGTAACTTGATTGAATAGCTACAATAAATTGTATATAATACAAAAAAAAAGATGTGCAGTATTTATTTTATCCATATTAAACAAAATGCTGATAAAATCATTTACTGTTTTTATAAGTATTCTGAATATTCAATCTCAGCTACTGTTCAAGGATAATCAGTTAAGATATATAATTATACAAATGAAGCAATTTAAATAGAATGATTAATAAATACAATAATTTTTCAAAGACGTATTCTTTATTATTTAGCTGACTGTACCACAGTCATTTAAAGTTATATTTTCCATTCAAAGATGAATATTTTAAAACATCATTTTGAAAATGAAATTCTAGTCTTGCTTCATTTTCAGGAAGGAAAGTATCAATATAATTAATTCTTAGAACCTAGCTTTATTACTGTAACTTGAAAATTGGCTAAATAGATTAATATTGACCATCTAGCATTAATTTCACAGTAAATTTAGACAGACCAATGTCTTATCTAGTTTGCAACTAATAATATTAACAACAACAAAAATTTATAAATTCAGTCCTAAAGCCATCAGCACACACTTCTGGAAACTAGTACTATGTGCCACTTAAAAAGTCCTTTGGCCCAGTTACTCTCTAAAGGTAATAGAACATTTGAAGTAGCTGAATCACTTTCTTTGCTCAATGTTTAGCCTATGGTCACTGTAATCCTTGAAATCCCAAAGGCATTCCTGCCCCTTTCCTTTCTTCTTACTCCAGTAATGTGGGATATTTATAGTTCAATTTTTAAAATAAAATAAAAATATTTTCCTACCAGAAACTGAAGCAGTAACCTCATTGTCATGTTTTTCATGCCATTCCATAGTCCTATAATAGCTGAGCATAACTTCCCATAGTGCTTTGCACAGGTCTGCAAGGCATGGAATATAGCTGTCTGGTGTAACATGCTAAAGAAAATGAGAAGAGACAACTTTCAAATTATTATGTTTACTCTAACAGTTATAATAAAATATGTTATTAATCAAATATATTCAAAAATTAGAAATAACTAAGAAAATTTCTTCAACTGACATATCTAAAGAGAAAATTCAATGGGGAGAAAAAAAATTTTTTAATAATTCCCATCTCAACATGGCTTTTTCATACACATTAAGAATATCAGCCCATATGCTGTGAATCAATCTGTAGTTAGAGAACCATAAAGAAATTACTGAATTAGCAACTGGTCCCATAAATAGCAGTGTAAACATCCCCAAATGCATTTTTTGAAAGACATGATCCTAAACATGCAAATACAGCTTTACATAGCCTGGACCTCAGGCCTTCTTGCAAAAAGAAGGTTGGATTTACAATTCTGTCATTTCATTTGTGTAAATTAAGTAAACATCTTTGACAATCTCTAAATTTTTTAAATCGTATGGAATAGATATTCTATATCTGACAATAACATTTTAAAATAACTTCTAACATAAACAAGGCTATGAAACAATATATGAACTCAAATACTCTCCTTAATGGAAGCGCATGAATTTTGCTTCCCTTTGTAAAAACAACCAATTTGCCATTCTGCCCTTTTATTTTATTCTATTTTGCAGGCTTCCCATTTGTCATAATGCAGCAATTGCTCCATCATTTGAGATTTTCTAGCATTTATTTAGTTTGTGATCAATCGACTACAACTTATGCTGATGAAATATTGAAAGTTGAAGACTCTGGTGTAAGTAAACTCCCCAAGATAAACAGCTAGTAGAAATAAGCTATGGCAAGTATTGCCATGGTGTGTGGTTGATGCTCATGATGTCACAGTTGGTAGTGGTCCTTGCTCTTTCAAAAGGCTTTTTCTTCCCATAATGATCTCTCCCTCTAAACTCATTCACCAAAACATTCATTTGGCAAGTAATAAAAATACTAGCTTACATGATTTACTACACTTCCATGTAAGTATATCAAATCTTTGAAACTAAACTAGGAGTACTAAAACAAAAAAGTTAAGCTCTGGAGTCAGACTGTGGGGTTTATGCCAAGAATGCTAGAATGGCTTAATCTTACAAAATCTATTAATATAATTTGCTCTATTAATAGGTCTAAGGAGAAAAATCAAATGATTATCTCAATAGGTGCCGATCAAAAAAAATTTCTCAAAGTGGGCTTTAAGAAAATTCAAAACCCACTCCTAACAAAAACGTATGAGGAAATAAGAATGAATAGGTATTTCCTTAATATGAGAAAACTCTAAGGCACAACCCCTGTGGTCACACACACACAAAAAAAAGATGCCCATTATCTCCACTACTGTTTTAACTGTTTATACTGCTATTTATGAGAACACCTGCTAATTCAATAATTTCTTTGTTTGATTCACAGCATATGGGCTGGTATTTAACAATGATTCAGTAGTACAAGCTAATGCAATTAGATTACAGAAAACAGAGGCAAAAGAATAGGACAAGAAAAAATGAAACTATTTATATCTGCTAATGACATAAAAATATGCCCAGAAATTCCTAGAGAACCAATAATAAAACTAATTCAAACAATAAAAGAATTCAGCAAAGTAGCAAGTTATAAAATGTACATGCCCAAACCAATGGCATTTGTATACAAATAAACATTTAGAAGAGACACTGAATGAGAAACCCTCATTTATAATAACAAGAGAGAATTTTTAGGAATTTAATAAGAAATGATTGAAAACCAAGAAGAAAACCATGAAACACTCCCAAGAGACATAAAAATAGACTTGAACAAATGGAAAGAAATCCCTTATTCTTGGTTAGGATGTCTCAACATCATCAAGATGTCAATTTTCCTTAATTTATAAATTTACTGAGATAGCAATAAAAAAGTACAGAAAAAGATCTGGTCTCATATACAAATCTGGTATATGATAAAGATGGCATCGCACATCACTTAGATGAAGATAGTGTTTTCTTTACAAATAGTGTTGGGAAAATTGTATAGTTAGCTGGAAAAACATAAAATTAGACATATTCCTCCAGAATACGTAAGAATAAACTCCAAATGAATAAGAGATTTAAATGTCAAAAATAAAACTATACTAGAAGAAAACATGAATCAATTTCTCTCTAACATTGATACAGAAAAAGACTTTCTAATTACAACACAAAATTTACAAGTAATAAAAGTAACATTTGATTTTACTATATAAAAATATCAGTACAATTTGTATAGCAAAAAACACCATATGTGAGGTCAAAAGACAAATGACAACTCTGTAAAATATTCACAACATATATTCACAATAAAGAGCTGATATTCCACATTTATATAGAATTCTTAAAAGTTTGGGGAAAAAAAGACTAAAACTCCTATCAAAAAAATGAGAAAAAATGCACACGAACACACTTCATAAACAGAGATACAAAAATGGCCCTTCAACACAGAAAAGCATGTTCAGTTTTACTTGTAATAGGACAAATGTAAGTTAAAATTACAATAAGATGCAAATTCTCACCAATCTCAAAGATTCTCACCAATCTCAATCTTAAAGTTGACCACTGACAAAGATTCTCTCCTTAACCAAACTCTAGTCAGGCTCCTCTGAGCTATCTTCTTAACCACGGCCTAAAAAAAACTTGGATGAAACACCTAACAGAGTTTCTAATGGCTCAAGCCACATCCCTAGGATGACTTCAGCCCCACCTTACAATGCCGGCCTGAAAAAACTCAAGGCTGCCAATGTACTTGAAAAAAAAAATGTACTGTTTGTTCCAACATCTGAAGATAGGGCCCCTGTCCCCCAGTCTCTGTGAGAGGGTAGGAGACTAACCTCCATAAACATCAGTTAGCAAACACAAATGGGTTTCACGTGGACCGACTCCCTTCTCACTAGTAAATGTTCACTTTTCTGACTCCACTAAGCCCCTGCTCAACCCCTTCCCTCATTTTCCCTTTAAAAAATGCCCAGTCACCATTGTATAAATCAAAGTTGAATCAGTTCACACTGGACTCTTTTCCCTATTACAATAATATCTTCTGATTAAAACCTGTCCTCAACACTTTAGTATCTGGCTTTATCTTTGACATCATATATGCTCTGTTGGCAAGGCTGTGATGAAACAGGCACTCTCATACATTGCTGATGCAAAATAGTACAATCCCAAGGAGGGGAATTTGTCACGATCTAACAAAACCTACGTGTGTATTTTTTCTTCAACCTAGCAATTCTACTTCTAGGAATTTATACTGAAGGTATACCTCAAACAATGTGAAAATACATATGCACCATGTTATTTATAAAAGGATTATTTGTAATTGCAAAACACTGAAATATATTTAAATGTCCAAACACAGGAGATTGGTAGAACATTATTCATACATACAAAAGAGTACTTTGCAGCTGTGAAAAACAATTTTGGGTAATCTCTCACATTTACTTCTATAATCGCTACCCTTACAATGAGCCAGTCTTAATGTTTTCCCTTGGTGATATGGTTTGGTTGTGTCTGTCCCCACCCAAATCTCACCTTGAGTTGTAATAATCCCCATGTGTCAAGGGCGGGGCGGTTTTCCCCATACTGTTCTCATGATAGTGAATAAGTCTCATGAGATCTGATGGTTTTGTAAGTGAGAGTTCCTCTGCACAAGCCCTCTTGCCAGCAACAGGTAAGATGAGACGTTAATCCTCATTTGCCTCCCGCCATGACTGTAAGGCCTCCCCAGTCATGTGGAACTGTGAGTCAATTAAACCTCTATCGTTTATAAATGACCCAGTCTTGGATGTGCCTTTATTAGCAGCGTGAGAACAGACTAATACACTTGGTTTATTTTTAGCACATAATTATACCTGACATACCTCTTACACCATACACATATGACGAAAGCCAATACTAATGCACAGGGTCAGGAAAAGACTAAAAACCTTTTCCAAGAACAAGGCAAAGCAAAAATCCCAAAAAGTTCTGGGCTGCAACTCAGCAATCATACCAAAATAAAGGTACTCCTCTACAAGTCAGTAGTTCTAACTTTTATTAGCCCAACTTCGCATAAATATGTATATTATGCAAACAAATTTAATCTAAGTATAGCTCAACATTCTTTCTGGTAGATAAGAGAAAGGCAATGTTAGTCATATTTTTCCCAAAGAAAAATTATGACTGTACAAATAATTGTGTTATAATTAATTTCTATTATACTTGTCACAGTTTAACAAACCAGAAAATTAAAACTTAGACCTACTATCTTCTATTTTCCACCCAACCACTGTCCAGCTCATTATATGCCTATTTATTTGAAAAAAAAAAAAAGAGGTCCTTCATTATGTTATCTCTTGAGGATTTGCTGAAATTTAATGGGTTTGGATGAGATATACACACACAGATGTTTATGTGAATCTTTTTTTCATAAAAAGTTAAAGTTACTTAGTGAAGCTATAGCAAGGCTTTCTTCTCACTGAACTGATTCAAGTGTAAATAATCCAGAGATCTAGCTAAACCACTGCACATACCTAAATGTCTCCCAAAAGGACCCAAATTTATTATCTTCAAATATATTCATGTGTACAAACATAAGACTATGATACACGCAGCACCAGCAAACAAGATGATTCTTGCCTAAGTTCATACTCTAAAATAGGAACAAACGTAAAGACCATTTTATTAAATACATATACAATAAATAGTTTAAGGAAAAAAGGCAAGGTGGGGTAGTTTTTTTTTTTTTTTTTTAAAAACAACGTTTTCAACAAATTTAAGCCCAGCTATGTTAATCTCTGAAGGTTATACTGGCAATAAGTTAAAAGAGTTATTTCATTTTAAAATTGAGCCCCTTTCCATTATGCCATGCAACCAACTGGTGTCAATTGTCACAGTGACAAATGCTTCTCATGCTTTTAACATCATTTAACTAAAATCATTTGCAACTAGTATTTTCTACTTTATAAAAATTACCTCCAAATTTCAAATAGAGAATTTTATTACAAAGACATGAATGAATCATAACCAAAGAGATTCAATGAAGCCAGAGAATAAGCAAATAATTACACAGGTAATCAAAAAATAAAAGGCAGGCTAATAAGAGGAACCTGAGTGTTCCACCCAAGCATCAATTCTTCACATCTGCAGAGCATAATGGAAAGAGACCTAAATTAAGAATTGGAATCCCTGGATTCCAGCTGGCACTAGTTCCACAACTTACAGTCGCATGCCTTAGATAATAAACCACTCTGGTTCTCAGTTTCACCTTTCATAAACGTGTTAGAGATACTTGTATCTTCCTATTTCATCACTGGTTGAAGTCATTCATTTATTACTAAATACCTAACATTGAAACTCAGTTCAGGTTAAGGGGAGACTCATTTGGCATAATACTAGGAATACCATAGCAGAGGAGCACCATATTATAATCCCAGTTCTATGTTCACATCACATATGGAAAATAGCAATGAAAGTATTGATTGAATCAATTTACAAAATATTCACATAGTAAGACATCCCCAAGAGCTAAATAACATCTTGAAATTTTTTTTAAGAATAGATAAGAAATCGAAATTTAATTACCGAATATTTCTCTGTGTTCTAAAACTATTTTCCACTGCTACTCTTCAACTTAAAGCTATTAGCTTCCATTTATTTAGCAAAGATTGTAAAGTGAGGGGAAAAGATAAAATAGGCATATAATCTTTGGGAAATATCCCAAGAAATGCACAGGAAAAAAAGGAAATTTTAACCATCCTAATTTTAAAAAAAAATCCATAAACTCTATAACAGAGACAACATACATGTCTAATAAATTTGGCAATCATAAAAGGTAAACAAATATCCTAGGAGGAAGGATTTGGAGAAGATGAACAAACTGGATGTTCCATGCAAGGAGATCACAGCATTTCCACTATGCTTCACATTCCAACGCCACAATTCATTCCTTAATCCAATTTTGATTAACACTTTCTCAAAATCCACAAATCTGATTTCCCATCTCTTATCACTGTCAGTTCACAGTAACACTTGGCACCTTCCATTTCTTCTATTAACCACCTCAACCAACCTACCTGGTTAAAATAAAAATGATGAAACTAGCTTATCAAAACCAGCAACATCTCAGTCTTGATTATAAAATATAAGTTGAGGCCATCTTCAGAGAACAGTGTAAATCCAGAAATTAATATAAGCAGCCTTTATAAGTTTGAAGCACACAATAAAAGAATGTCATCTTCTGAAAGTTATTTAAATGCAAAGTAAAGTAGTAAATATGGGTGGAAAGGCTGCTAGTCTTTTGCTTTTTATTCTATAATTTACTTTAATACTTATAAGAAATCTCTATTACTAAATCCCTACAAAAATTTCAAAGTAATGCTTTTTATATTAGAGCATCAAAATGAAAAGTCTTAGGGATGGTTGTAATGAATTATTTTGTTCTTATTCCACGTTTTGATTTAGCACTCTAATCACATCCTAACAAACATAAAGGGAACAGATGTTTTGGCATCCTCACAGAGATCCAAAATTCCCAGTGCCTCCACCCCCCAAAACACACACACAGTGATAGATGGATTTCAAAAAACAACAAAGGGTTGGTTATCAGTATCTTTAGATGAATGCTGTTAGTACTATGAGCTCACATCATCAGAAGCTGCTGGGGAGAATCCTGCTTATCTGAGTGGCTTCTGAAAATATGCTGCTGGTCAAAACAGCACCAGGCCCAGGGAGTTGAAAACATCTTTGGGGGTAACTCTGGACCTATGGAAGTGTCTGAGCCAGTATCTAATATTTAATTACTTCAATATCTAATTACTTCTGTGAGGGCCTAGCTGTATGAAATATGATTATCTTAAGAAGTTTCCAACCATTGGAAACCAGAGAGGTAGTACTGCATAGTGGAAAGAGCACTGAACTAGATGAAACATGTTTGGGCTTGGAGCCCAACTTTGCCACTTACTTGATCATGACTCCTGCATAGCAATTCATGTATCTAAACCCCAAGGGTTAAAGCAAATCTCCTAGAGTCCCTCTGAAGCTTTAAAAGCTATGAGTCTCCATAGACAAAAATATGCATATGCTTTTAGCAAAACTTTCCTTGCAACTCATTGGATTCATTCCGGATTTAAAAACAAATATAATCGGGGAGAAAAACACTCATTCTCATCTACGGCATTTTATCATTAATGCTAAATATGTATATACACATAAGACATGTAATATGTATGATATAAATAATCCCAACTTGGAATTAAGTAACTAGCACCCGTTAAATTGTGAAATAAAAAGTTCTTCTTTAGTTGGCAGGTTATTCTAATTGCTGTTAAATGGCCTTAATCAAATAGACAGCTCAATATTAGAAAACAAGCAAAGTATGTATAATCAGAATATATAATTATCTTTCAAAGTTTCAAGTTATAAGATGCTATTAACCTTCACGCTGCCTGAGATCACACAAAAAAAGGCAGTATTTAAATATAAAAACACTATCAAATAATCAGGTGTTTGGGAGGTTTCAAAAATGGTTTCCTGTTGGGCAAGGTGGCCCAAAAATGGTTTCCCACTAGTAAATTATTTTTTCTTTCTGCTGGAAGCTGTGTGCCACCATATAAAGATAGGTTGGCTCTTTTTTATCTCCAATCCAATCCCCCTCCCTAAAAAAATCATCCAGCAGTCTAAATTACATTGATAATGTTAAGAGTTCTTAGACATGAACAATATAGAGGCCTTGCCAGACCTGGAACACCCCTCCACTTCCAGCCAAGACAGTTAACACTAGTTACTCAGATAAATGGTTACCCAAAGCATGTGCTCCATAGGCACTCATTATTCCCTGGGTGCATTAGAAACAACCAAACCACCATACTAAAAAATCCGGTTAAACCAAGCCAGACAATCTACTATTCCTTTCACCTGCCCTGTGCTTTCCTACTCTCATGGCATTGCTCATGATATTTCCTTTCCATTCCTGGACACACACTGTTCCTGTTGTGCCTGTTGAAATCTAAGACCCAACTTTTTCCTCCCTTGCAAACCTTAAAGAGATATTTTGACTCCTTGGATACTTTATGCCATTTGACCTTTTCTTATTCTACCTCTGATCATAATTAATGTGACCTTAACTAGATTATTACTTTAAAGTCTTATTTGTCCTTGCTGATCTGAACTGATGACTGAGTAAGAAAACTGACGACTGAGTAAGAAAAGCTCAGTAGGCCAGGCGCGGTGGCTCACATCTATAATCCCAGCACTTTGGGAAGCCAAGGCAGGTGGATCACCTGAAGTCAGGATTTCGAGACCAGCCTGACCAACATGGTGAAACCCCGTCTCTACTCAAAATACAAAAATTAGCCGGGTGTGGTGGTGGGAGCTGTAATCCCAACTACTTGGGAAGCTGAGGCAGGAGGATCACTTGAACCTGTTGAACGCGGGAGGTGGAGGTTGCAACGAGCCAAGATCACGCCATTGAACTCCAGCCCAGGCAACAGAGGGAGACTCCGCCTCAAAAAAAAAAAAAAAGAAAAGAAAAAGAAAAAAGCTCAGTAATGACAAGTGAACTGGTTTACACTTAACAAGTTATAGTGCTAAGAATATGAAGTCTCTGTCTTCTACCAGCATCCAGGAAATAGTAACAGGCTAGCTTATTAATTTGCAAGTAGAATAAAATTTCAGACTCCTCACAATTTTTGATGATCCAGAGAGAAAATGGCAAGAAAAAAAAGAAACAAATAAACTTTCCTTACCTACCTTTTGGTCATTAAGTTTTAATTTTAAAAATTATCAAAACCTACTTAATTTAGAAATCATTACATAAAATTATATACTACAAAATTAGCTAGGCACTCCATATATGTGATAAGAATAAATCTGACAGCTGAATTCTTAGTTCATTCTGAAACTGACCTGAGCAAACCAAGTAAATGATAATATTCTTTGAAGTGAAAAGGTTTCTCTCTTCAACCAAATATTCAAATTTGTAGCATTCAGCAAGAAAGGTCTACTCACCTATTCAACCACATCAAGCAAATTAACCTCAACAATCAATGAAATGTCGTTTAACCTCCTTACCATCCCAAACATGCCTGAGTGATATGCAACACAAATTATTTTTGATATGCTACCTCTGGCATCTGATAATTATGGTATTAAATAAAAGATAATCAGCATTCATGTGCTCAGGGAAAGGGATAAATGCAGACTCTGCTGATCAGGAGTGTAAATTGAAATACCATTTTTTATAGGGCAATTTAGGAAAGACAAACCAAAAGCCTTTAAAATGTAAAGCTTTGACAGACAATGCAATTTCATTTCTTGTGATTTATCCTAAAGAAATAAAGATGTACACAAAGATTTAGCTTTAAGAATATTTACTACAGTGCTGTTCATAATGACAAAAGCTGGAAATAACATAAATATCCAAGAACAGGAAAGCAGTTAATTAATCCACAGCATCTCTTACAGTGAAATACCGTTTGGTCATTAAAAATTATGCAAGTAGCATATTTACTGAAATAGAAAAATTGTTTTTTGTTTTTTTATTTGAGACGGAGTCTGGCTCTGCCCCCCAGGCTGGAGTGCAGTGGCGCAATCTCGGCTCACGGCAAGCTCCGCCTCCTGGGTTCATGTCATTCTCCTGCCTCAGCCTCCCGAGTAGCTGGGACTACAGGCGCCCGCCACCACGCCCGGCTAATTTTTTGTATTTTTAGTAGAGACGGGGTTTCACCGTGTTAGCCAGGATGGTCTCGATCTCCTCACCTCGTGATCCACCCGCCTCAGCTTCCCAAAGTGCTGGGATTACAGGCGTGAGCCACCGCGCCCAGCAGGAAAAATTGTTTATAATGTAGCAAGTGGGAAAAAAGTTATAGAACAGTTTGTGCAGCTACTTTTAAAAGCTATCAGCTTATATACACATTAAAAGAACCAGCTTTGCATGCAGACATATGCAATTTTTACTTTCTTCTTTTTGCTTGTGTCTTTTCCTACAATTAATGTTTTAGTTGTATAATTTAAAATATGCATATTTTTAAGAGAATGTATATTAATGATTGCTTAATTTGAGCCACTATTTATATAACTTATATTATGTCTATCCCTATAAAGACTGTGAGTAACATAAAGACATACAAAAAACATACCAGTTTAAGAAGTCAGAAAACAGAAAAGGGGTAAGGAGGCAGCAGTTAATTCTATAGAGAACCCAAAACAAAATGGGTACTAAACATGAACATTAACTTTAGCATTAACTTCCTGCAGCTTATCATCCATAGTAAAGAGAGTCAATACACTCTCACAGTATCCGATGAGAGAAAATATTAATTCTAAACAAAAATCCTGAGGATTTAGGAACAGAAACATGTTTTCACTCAAAAGAAGAATCTGTCTTTGGGGTTTTATACTAATAACAAAATAAGCTGTTATTTTCTACAGGGACTTTACTAAAGATATTGGTTGACTCCCAAAAAATCGACATTATCAGTATCAAAAAATACTGTTTTTAAGAATGAAACTTTAAAAGCCTATAATGGGACATTAGATTAATATTATAGTTTGTCTATGATGTACTAATATAAAGCACCTTTAAAAGTACATGGCTCAGAGAAGGTGCTCAGTGTTGGTTTTCTTTCCCTCTCACTTAACCTAAACAGACTCTAATTGTGTCAACACCACACCAGTTGGAGACAAATATGGCAATCCAATTACTAAGGAAACACCTCCAATGTGCCAGACACTATGAAAACACATAATGAAATAATTTCAAAAGTTTTTTCTAACAGAAACATTTTATTTTCCCCCAAATAATATATGAGTGTGTATGTATGTATGTATATATATATATACAGAGAGAGTATATTTTTACATAGCATATATTTTTACTACATTATGAAATTCATCATAAAAACAGAACTCAAAGCTCATTAAGATGATTTGGAAATGAACAATTTTAAAAATAGTTGAGAAAACTTCAGGCAGCCTAGCCAACTCCATTGTCCTAAAATTAATCAATAACATCCTAATTAGCATCTTGAAATAAGCTCCCCAGGAAAACCCATCAGCCTGCCAAAGTAATGTTATTTTTAAAAAGGAAAAAAAAAATCCTTATGAATACTTCATAAACTTTCAAATAAACCACAAAGGGTTTCTCTACAAAGGTGCTAAATTAAAAGCTTCCAAATGTTGTCTATAAATCTCTCCACAAATTGGTGTAAATATGTAGGGTACATCAAAATGTAAATGCAATCACAAACAAGGCCTAATTTTTTAAGTAAATAAAAGTGCTACTATGAGTCCTTTATATTTTCCCTCTCCAGAAATGAAGTATGATGAATTTTCATTTGGAAATCTTGCTGCTAAGTTTTAGCGATTTATTTGGGTTTCAAAATAATGTACCTACTTTTTTTAAAAAAAGAACCTAAACAGCTAGTGTAAAAGCAGTAAGCCAATGCATTCAAGAAAAGCAGAGAAAACAGACTGAAAGACAACCAATAAAAACTATGCATCTAATTAAACCACTCTAAAAACATGTTTAGTAAAGAGAAAAAAGTACATTCAACTGCAAAATGATTTCAAAAAGCTCAAAACCAACTAAACTTTTAAACTCAGAGCAATGGTGAAGAGAAACAAATGGCAGCAAATTGATTGGGAAGGGATGCTGCTGGCCTTAAGAACTTGAGGTTCTGTATACCAGAGTAAATAAAAACGGAACACTAATTTCATCTCAGATTTCCAAGAGGTTTTTCTTTTTTTTTTAATTAGTTCAATTTCACTGTAGCTCATTTAGGCTGATATCTAAGAATAGTTTAAAATGATACTATGCATAAAGGAAGCAGATGATTATCTCTTTTCATTTCCACTCTCTTTCCATTTAAAGGAAGCACAATTATTCCCTGTTCACAGGAACTCAAATCTGCCTCTTACTCTGTAGCATTCATCTTAATTTTCAATGTTATTTTTAAGCTCTATGTATGACTAAACACTTCCTTCAAAACATTGCTACTGTACAGAGGATATAAACTGCCAAAATGCCTAGACTCTTTCTTCTCATTTCATGTCAGTCAACACCCTGCACATGTTTTGAGGACTCTCCTGCTTCTTGCTCACCTGATGCCCCACTGCCACATTTGCTCTCACACAAGTATATCTTCGATAATTATTATCAGTTATTTTTAATCACAGGCTAAAATGATCCCCCACTGCCACATATTGAAAAATAAGCAGCTTACATTCTAATACAAAGTTCCTTCATGAATTATCTCTCTTGCCTGAGTTATGCCTTGATATTTTTTCTCACCAGGAAAATGTACTTAGATTTCCTTTCATCGGCTTCTTTATTCAGCTCCTCTATCTTTCCTCTCCTTAGCTAACCACTATATTTTATAGAACTCAGTTACTAAAAGTTAACAACTTTTCATCAAACTAGGTAATAAATAAGCAGAACTAGAAAGAAAGAATTTCTTCCAAATCTTACCTGATTTAACCATCAAATATGACTCAATATTATAAAATAAATTAACAGGTTACAAAAAGGTTTCTGCACTCATATCTGCCTGTAGCAGCACTGACTAGGAGCCTTGGGGGTAATTTCTAGAAGGCCTGGGATGATTTCTAAACTTCTTTAATTTTTTTATTGAGAATAGCCAAAGAAAATGGGTTACCTTGATATGCATCACAATCTTCACCTTATTATGTTAACTCCTTTCTTAAAAAGAAATTCCTCCATTAAGCCATCGCTAATATTTGCTATTATTCTCACCAATTCGAACCAAAGCTACTTCAACTAATGTTTTAGCACAGCTTGAATAAATACCAAAAAAGTACAACTGTGTTAGACGAATAATAATATATGAGCCTGCTATTATGTTTTCTATGACTACACTTCAAAATATTAATAAATCATTGGTTTCCTTAATTATAGATATACATATACGTGTGTGTGTATATATATGTACATATATATATATATAACCTACTATCACACGTATATGGATAATTTTATAATAAAGTACCAGAAGTTTCTTGGGGATAATTTTAACAAGTATTTACTAAAGATGAAACTAAGGATAAGGATAAGCTATTTATTATCTTATAATTTAAATATATACACAACTACTTCAAAAGATTATTTTACACTCAGCCTTTTTTTTTTTTTTTTTTTGAGACAGAGTCTGTCGCCCAGGCTGGAGTGCAGTGGCGTGATCTCAGCTCACTGCAACCTCCACCTTCCTGGTTCAAGCAATTCTCCTGCTTCAGCCTTCCCAGTAGCAGGGATTACAGGCATGCGCCACTACACCCAGCTAATTTTTTTTTTTTTTTTTGTATTTTTAGTAGAGGCAGGGTTTTGCCATGTTGTCCAGGCTGGTCTTGAACCCCTGGCCTCCTTGGCCTCCCAAAGTGCTGGGATTACAGGCATAAGCCACCATGCCCAGCCTACAGTCAGCTTCTTTAAAAAGTGAAAGAAACTCAGAAGAAACATAATGGTAAACACCTTGAGCACAAATTTGTGTTCATAAAAATTTGTAAGCCAAGTATATCTTTCAGCTTTTTGTTATATAAATGCACAGAGGGGCTTTCTCATGAAGCATGAGCACAATTTATGTCTTTGACTTTTTTAAAAGCATATAAAAATGGTCAATAAAAGAAAGCAAAATATACATACACAAACACACACAACAGATTTAACCAAATTTAAAAAGATGAAAAGACAAAACTCTAATTTGTTTAAAATGTTTGGTTTAATTTTTAAGAGTTCTTTTCTGCTTTAACAGGAAAAAATTGCTAACATAATAAATTGCTTTACCATCTATTAGTGATAGCAACATTACAATAAAAAAATTAATAAAACTTATTAGAATAAAAAAGGTGATTGGGTAATTTTATAATATATACTATCAAAGTAAGAACATATATGAATAAGAAAAATAACAATAAACAAAACATTTCAAAATTATTAATATTTACCAAATGATAGCTATACCTAAAACTGAACATTTAAAGACAAAATTATACAACTACATCACACTTAAAGTTAGTAATCATAAAATCTGTAAAACAGTCCTCATGGTTTCTACAATTAGTTTAAAAAGATATTTTTAGCCGTATTAACATACATCCACTGTCATTATTAACTTAATCTTTAATACATCATATATAATTACACCCTTCCAGGATACTTATTGTAGCTCAGGTAAGAAAATTTCTGTAGTACCCAACAGACATATAACCAGCAGGTTTGACAAAGAAATTCATTGAAGGATGAAGATTACTTATTTTTACACTAATTCCTGGACACAATTACAAAGCAGAATGATATCTACTTACTAGAAGTGTTATAATTTCCTGACTTGACATTAGAGAAAACTCAAGGATGTCTCCAGTGAGAGACATAGTGCATTCTTAGGCTAAAGGAAGAAATCATGGTAAACAATACCTCCACATGGTTAAATCAAGTGGTCAATCCTGTAATATTACCATATTCAGACTCTCAGCAGCATCTGACATAGGTTCTATTCTTCTTGAAATGCTTCCTTCTTCATGCTGTTGTGACACCACCATCTCCTAGTTTTCCTCCTACCCAGCTAGTTGCTCTAAGACTCTACTAGTCTCATTCCTCTATCTAATCCCTGAATGTCACAAGACCCAGGGCCCTCACGTCTTCTTTATTTATACCCTTTCACCTCAATCTTCTTACCTGGTATCAGGGCTTTAAATACAAGTAGATGCTGATGACTCCTAAATTTACAAACTCAGCCCTGATCACTCTAGGTTCTTCTATGCAACTGCGTCCTCAGCAAGTCCACTTGAATGTTTAATAGATACCAAACAGAGCTCATGATTTTTCACCAAAGTCCTGTTCCTTCCCAGTCTTCCCTATAAAAGCAAATGGCACTACCATTCTCCCAATTATTCATCATTCTCTTTTCCTCACAGTCTACATCAACTCCTCAGCAGGACCTACTTCTAAAACAGAACCCAAGTCAGTCCACTTCTCACCTGTTGGGTTACATTACCTAAAGACCTATGTTTCTTTAAAAAGAAAAAGAAAAAACCAGTTACAGATGCTGACAAAGGCAGCATTCATACACATGAAAAAACTGGTTGAAAATCTGTACAGAAAACCAGCAATGATGGTTGCTTAGAAGCCTACTGGATGCATTCATAAGAGATAATTTGGAGCCTGAGAGAGATGGGTAAAAGAAGCTATGAAATGGTAAAGAGTCGATTGAGAAGCAATCATGCTCCAATCTCAGTAACCTTTACCATTTGTGTGACTGAGTCCTCCAACTTCTCTATAAGGAAAAGAACAACTTGGGAGAAAAAAAATTTTTGGCAAAGATTTATTTTCATTTTAGTAGCATTTTCAAATAGGTATGTACCAAGATAAAGGAAATATAAATTTAAAATCTAAAGGAGAGATATATGAATAGTAATTAAGTCACTACATACTGTACAGAGATCCTTATATTGCAGCTTTTGGAATTTTGTGTCTGTGTTTCCTGCACATAGTTCCACATAACCAAGAACAACTTGAAACACGGTGTTGTGAATGGCTTGGGTGAAGTGCATATGAAGTTGATCCATTGCTGTCTGTGGAAAGAAAAAACGCACAACATAATTTCACATTATTAAAATAAATAAATTTCAACAAATTGAAAAAACCCAGGGAAACATCTTTTCAAATAATAGTTACAACACAAAGATAATAGTTTTCCCAGAATTATACTGGGAAAATTATACTGGGTATATTATTTGCAAATAACCCTTCACATAACCAGATTATCAGAGCACTCAAAATAAATGTGACTCGTGAACACTGCTCTGTTGTTCTTTATTTATAACTGGTATTCATCTTGCTCTTTCTTAAATATGTTGTACACAACCATATCTCTAATTACCCTCTGCATCATTCTGCATGTATTCCTTCTTTTATATCATTCAGTGCACTTCTCAATGGTAATCTTCTCAGGGAACCTTCCATGACTAGCCTATATGAATCAGTACTTTCTATCTCTGCATCCACATACTCTGATTTATATTTCTTTGTAACATTTGTTACTACCTGACATCATATTCATTTACAGGCATACCTCACAAAGCAAATTTTTTGATTTCCCAGTGTATATAAAAGTTACATTTACACTGTTCTATAGTCTATTTAAAGTGTGTAATAGCATTATGTCTTTAAAAAACAACATATAAACCTTAATTTTAAAAAATTGCTAAAATTTAAAAAAATGCTAATAATCATCTGGGCCTTCAGTGAGTCGATCTTTTTTCTGGTCGAGGGTCTTGCCTCAATGTTGATGGCTGCTGACTGATCAGGGTGCTGGTTGCTAAAGGCCGAAGTGGCTATGGCAATTTCTGAAAAGACAACAGTGAAGTTTCCTGCATTAGTTGACTCTTCTTTTCACAAAATATTTCTCTGTAGCATGCGATGCTGTTTGATAGCATTTTATCCACAGTAGAACTTCTTTCAAAACTACAGTCAATCCTCTCAGACCCTGCTGCTGCTTTATCAACTAAGTTTATGTAATATCCCAAATTATTTCTTGTTATTTCAACAATGTTCATGGCATCTTCACTAGTAGATTCCATCTCAAGAAACCACTGTCTTTGCTCATCCGTAAGAAGCAACTCTTACATCCATTCAAGTTTTATCATAAGATTGTAGCAATTCAGTCACATCTTCAGGCTCCACTTCTAATTCTACTTCTGTTGCTGTTTCTACCACATCTGCAGTGATTTCTTCCACTGAAGTTTTGAACCCCTCAAAGTCATCATGAAGGTTGGAATCAACTTCTTCCAAACTCCTGCTAATGTTGCTATTTTGACCTCCTCTCATGAATCACAAATGTTCTTAATGGCACCTAGAATGGTGAATCCTTTATGGGAGGTTTTCAATTGACTTTCCTGAGATCCAGCAGAGGAATCACAAATGTTCTTAATGGCATATGGTAAATCCAGAAGCTTTTCAATTTACTCTCCCCAGATCCATCAGAATAATCACTATCTATGGTACCTATAGCCTTATAAAATGTATTTCTTAAGTAGTATGACTTGAAAGCCAAAATTACTCCTTGATCCATGTGATGCAGAATGACTGTTATCAGGCATGAAAACAACATTCATCTTCTTGTATATCTCCATCAAAGTCATGGGGGACTAGGTACATTGTCAATGGACAGAAATATTTTGAAAGGGACATTTTTTTTTTTTCTGAGCAGCTGGTCTCAACAGTGGGCTTAACACATTCAGTAGGCCATGTTGTAATCGATGTGCTATCATCCAGGCTTTGTTACTCCACTTACAGAGCACAGGCAGAGTAGATTTAGCATAATTCTTAAGTGTCCTAGGATTTTCAGAATCATAAATGAGCACTGGCTTCAACTTAAAGTCTTCACATGCCTTAGCCCCTAATAAGAGAGTCAACCTGTCTTTTGATGCTTTGAAGCCAGGCATTGACTTATTCTCTGTACCTCTGAAAATCCTAGGTGGCATCTTCTTCCAATAGAAGGCTGTTCCGTGTACACTGAAAATCTGTCTTTAGCATAGCCATCTTCACTAAGCTTAATCATTTCTAGCTTTTGATTTAAAGTGAGAGACATGAAGCCACTGTAGGTTTATTAATTGGCCTATTTTCAATACTGCTGTACCTCAGAGAATAGAAAGGTCCAAAAAGAGGGAGAGAAGGGGGAATGGCCAGTTGGTACAGCGGTCAGAACACACACATTTGTGAATTAAGTTCACCATTTTATATGGGCACAGTCCCATGGACCACAAAACAATTACAATACTAACATGAAGCTCACTAAACACAGATCACCATCCCAGATATAATAATGATGAAAAAGTTGGAAATACTGCAAGAATCATGAAAATCTGACACACAGACAGGAAGTACATGCATGCATACTGTTGGAAAAACGGCACTGACAGACTTGCTTGATGCAGGTTTGTCATAAACCTTTAATTTGTAAATAACACAGTATCTGAAAAGCACAATAAAGTGAAGTGTAATAAAAAGATGTATGCCAGTATCCCTCACTAAAAGGTAAGATACATAAAAGCCTATATCCAGACACCTGAAGCAATGTGCGTAGGAGGTACCAAAAATATTTATGGAATTTAAGACTTAATCTTATGAGGGAAATTAGAAGTTATAATCCTATTTTCAAAGGTGTTTAAACATATCCCTCAAAATTGCTAAGTTCTTTCTTCTTAGATTTTTTTCTTGGGTATAGCTTAAGACATGAAAATTAAATTACAATAAACAGTAAAATTTCTTTATTCAGATTTCGAAATGTAGAGTTTAAATTGTTTAGCAAAATCTTAAACTTCCTTCTAAAAGAGGGGACCGTTTAAGGGAAGAAAACATTTACATCTATCACATTAAATGTTGTATAGGTAAACATATAATCCTATACAAACAAAAGATACAATTAACTTTCAAAACCATGGCACCTGTTTCAAGCTTTTCAAGGAAGCCCTTGAACAGTAAGAGTATGAAAAGCCATATATTATGAGAGAAGTTATGACATTTTGGGGATAAAAGGACCCTCTGAAATATGTGATAAATAAAATGGACTTGTTTTACAGATAAATGTACAAAATGTACAATGCTGACATATCATTTTGAGGGAGTCATGCTGGCTATCTAACAACACGTGAAGCTGCAAATTAGGAAGTCCTGTTTCAGAACCAAGAGCTGAGTTAAAAGAGACTACATGTTGTCTCCCACTGAATTATCTTATAATATACTTATTGGAAAATCTACATAAAATTGTGAAAATATTAAACCTGACAAGTACTTCATAGTTCAAAACAAACTACTGTAATGTTTTAACCACATTATATACCCTCTGAGTCTACAAGAACAACCATTTTATCACTGTTAATTCAGAATAAAAATGTACTTCGTTAAATAAAACTTTTTAAGGACATGAGATTAATAATATTCAGACTTAATCATGAAGGACAACAAATTCCTGATTAAGGAAAAATCCAAACATCCTTTTGTAACAAACCTGTGTTTTTCCAAGAAGTCGATAAGCTTGTTGAACCTTGGTATAATGGTTAATGTCAAAATTCTTGCAGATTTTGGAAAGAGCTACGTCCAGCTGTTCCTATATAATTAAAAGAAGAAGCAAGACATGGTTAAGGAATTATGTTTTCAAGGCAATGAGAAGAAAACATTAAGACTAATTTCTCACTTTTAGTTAACATTTAAATACATTTACTATCATACCAGATTTAGAAGTCAAAAACAAATTTAAATAAAGTTATAAATTGCAACTGTAAATTTATTAGCAACTATAATCAAGTTTACCAAGATATTAACATGTGAATTTCTATGCCTTAAAACCCATGCCTAGTGTTTTACAGGAAACAAAATAATAGTTTTGTAATGAATCTTACTCTTACTACTACTTAATGTTTCCTCACGCATCTGCTAAAATCTTACATAAACTGAATTTGTGGGACTACTGGAGAACAATAAAACAATCTTTCTCTAATCAACGAAAAGGAATTCTCAACAAAACTACATTGAATTTAAAAGTATATTCCTCAAGGTTTAAGCTCTTATATCTAAATTACCATGCTTTATGGATTTCTTTTTCAATGATTTTCCTTTGAAATAAGAGTTTTTAATATAAATACAGAATAATATCTATTAAAAGTGAAGAAATCCTGGGCTCTCAAAAGAAAGCCTTCATTAAAATATTCAGGGAATTGTTAACTTGAGCCACTCAAAGCAGTTGTTTCTGTGACTATCAAATAAACTGTCATTCTCACAATTATTTAATAGCAAATAATTGCATTTGTGGTCAAAAATTACTTTCTCAAAAGGTAATTTGAAAGTCCAATCTCAACTTTTATAAATACTCTTATCAGGAAAACAATAAAAGACTAGAAGAAACCAAATAATTCTTATTTATTAAAATGAATACCCTCCTTTGCAAAGATTGTCAAGGAAAGAGATGAATTTTGAATATATGTAACAGGCAAAACATGCTTCATGCTCACAATTACATATCTCTTCCTTTTTAGTTTCTACGTTTTTGATGAACTATGTGAGTATCATTATGAGGTTTAGGAATTTTGGAGGGTTTTCATCAGCCAATAATTACTTACAGGTAAATTAACTCACTATACTAAACAATAAAGTAACTGATAATTAAAATATAATTAATACATAGAAAGTATTTTGGCTATTATATAATTTATATGAGAACACACCTATGACTAATAGTTTGGAAATTTTTCTTGGAAATGGCAATATTTTCAAATGCTGTTTTGAGATCCCATAATTTACAAGTAAATTTTTACACTAACTTGACCATAAATAGATATTCCAAATGAAAATCAAGAAATACAGTGATCTAGAGACATTGGTAATAACATAAAAGCCAAAACACAATGTTGCACCTAGGCTATTCAAAAACTTCTGAAAAGAAAAAGTCATTAAGGTTAGGATGTAATCCTTCTTACCTCAATCTGTTCCAAAGTATCTTGCAGCTTTGAATTCAGTTCACTATTTAAAAAAAAAAAAAGTTTTTTTCTATTTCTGAGACAAACTAAGTGCTAAATAAATACATACTAACTGAATAATTAATCCATAAATTCGAAGATTAAGAGTATAGATCGTAAGACATGCTGCTGAATTCTACATATAGACAATGCAATAAGAAAAAGTATTAGAAGGGAATAAGAGTCATTAGCAGCAGCAACAGGATTGCGTGAGTAGAAAGAAAGAATCTACAGATAAAAATAAAAAAACTGAAGAATTAAAATTGGTAACTTTTACATAAACAGTGTGTCTATATAAACAATGTTTGTGTGTTTAACAGCCAATTGAATATCATCTTTCTCAGTGATCTGAACACTTTTGCCCTTTATTTTTATTCTATCTGTCTCAAGTGTATTGGTCATTCAGGAAATGCAAATTAATACTATAAAAACACTGTAACGAACGAAAAGAATGGCTAAAAATATTTTTAAAAAATTAAAAATGACACCACCAAATGTTGGCAAGGACGTTGAGCAAACAGAACCACTCATCTGATGCTAGAGGAAGGGGAAACTGATATAACCTCTTGGAAAACCCTAATATCTACTGAAACAACACACACTCTACCTCCCAGCAGGTCTAGTCCTGGATACATACTGAACAGAAAAGCACACAGAATCCTTGCAGCATTATTTTTAATAGGCAAAAACCTGAGGCAACACAATTATCTAGAATAATTAGATAAGCAAAATGTGATATATTCATAAAATAAAATCCTATAGCAATTAAAATGTATGTGAACCCCAAAAATATGTTTGGCAAAAGAAGTCAGTAAAAAATAGTATATACTGTATGCTTCCATTTATTTAAAGTTCTAAACAAGCAAAACTAATTTTGGTGACAGAAGCCAGAACAGTGCTTACCTTAGAAGAATGACTGGGATGAGACATGCGAGAAGTTTGTGGGGTGTCAGAAATACTCTGTTTCTACTTCTAGGTGGTAATTACATAACTATGTTTACTTTATAAAAGCTTACTGAGTTATACTCATACACTTAGGACATGTGATTGAATCTAGATTTTTCCCCCTTTAATTCTTACGAGGTCAGTAAAAAAAAAAATCAATAGAACTAACATTATTTGAATTATATCTCACTACTAAAAAGGATGTGATATCTAACAAAATAAATGCAATCACAGAGAACATATTTTAACAAGAAAGAATAAAACCTCATTGTTCTTAAAATAGTACAAACAAGTGAAAGACGTTTAGCACACCAAAATCAAAGGTTTTTAAAATTGCTATCTACTGATAATAAACTTGACTCTCAAATTCCTAGCAGCCAAAGCAAATAGGGAGGGCCATAGTACTTAATCCAGTGTCTATAACAGAAGAACATACCAGTAGCTCAAAGGGGAAAAATAAAACAAAAATATAAAAAATCACTTTTGTTTGCATTAAGTTCTGAGAGAAAATTTTGCCAGTGTCTTGATCTCCAAAGGCACAACCCCCTGACAATATCCTTACAATACATACAATAATGGGTTCCTTGCATTTGCTTCTTATAGAGCCTTTCAAGGCAAGCTACAGAGATAATACCAGAGTGAGATATAGATAGATATAGATAGCAATCTGTCAGAAAAGTAAAACCAATGTAATACAAGCACACAGTTTTTGATGCTCTCAATGATAAATGTCCAAACATCTAGAGGAATTAGATCATTTTCTGCAAATAGTATTTATCATAAGCATACTTTGAACTGAAGTTGAGGACTGGAGAGTATATTCTCTAGTAAAAACTGGAAGTGAGCAAAACTATATCCTTTGACAATTAACAGTGTAGGACTGATACCTTATTAGAAAAATTAAGATCTCTAACCAGGATTTGTGCCTGAAATATAGCCAAATCCTCAGACATAGATTAAGGGAATACTTGCAGGTAGGACTGAAATTTCCTTTAAAAAATAATTCTAGGACAACTCCTGCCAAAAAAATAATGAATGGATAAATAAGTGAATGAAGAATGAAAACTATTGTCCCCAAAATAATTCCCCCAAAAGGATAGCTATGGTAGTGTCTTAACACTTTCAAAGAATTAAATAAATCCTCACCCAACCCCAAGAAAAGCAAAACAAAACAAATCAGTATCTTCTCTCCCTCAGAGCTGTTCCTTCTCCCATGTTCTCTGTCTCAATTCACAGCATCACCACCTACTCAAACAAAGCTGAAAATCTCAGCGTCATCTTGCATTCTTCCCTCTCTATATGTAATTGGTAATCAAATCCTGATGATTCTACCATTTCATTTCAGTATTTCCCATATCCACCTGTGATTATCTTTTCTCAATTCTATTTCCTAATTCAAGCATTATCACCTTTTGCTTAGGGAATATAAATCATTCTGTTATAAAGATACATGCACGTGTATGCTCACTGCAGCACTATTCACGATAACAAAGACATGTGAATAGCAAAGAAATGGAGTCAACCCAAATGCCCATCAATGACAGACTGGATAAATAAAATGTGGTACATATACACCATTGGATACTATGCAGTCATAAAAAGGAATGAGATCATGTCCTTTGCGGGGACATGGATGAAGCTGGAAGCCATTATCTCCAGCAAACTAATACAGGAATAGAAAACCAAACACCACATGTTCTAACTTATAAGTGGGAGATGAACAATGAGAACACATGGACACAGGGAGGGGAACAACACAATGGGGCCTATCAGGGGACGGGTGGGAAGAAGAGCATCAGGAAAAATAGTTAATGCATGCCAGATTTAATACCTAGGTGACAGGTTGATAGGTGCAGCAAACCACCATGGCACACATTTACCTATGTAACAGACATGCACATCCTGCACATGTACCCGGAACTTAAAATAATGAAAAAAAAATAGCTTCCTAACGAATCTGCATATGTAACACACCTATTTTAATCAATCTATCCATTTATTTGACAAACACCATCAACCAAACATTGTACAACATCCTTCAAAAAGCTGTCAGAAATAGCTCTGAGCAGGGGTCTAACTTCACATTGGATTTGGTCAATATTCTATATGATTTGGCAGACACAGTGTTGTCAAAAGGCTTTATGCAAGGCAAGTGCTATCTAGTCCTGTGGGCTCTACCATTTCCTATGGTCTTACATCTGGCAGCCTCACATTTATATGACCTGCCTGGTCCCTAAAGACATCGGAGTGCAGCTCTTAAGTAAAGCAAAAATAAAACCACATTAATCTCCTGCTTTAAATCTTTTTGTGGCTCCCTATTAAACTAACGAGAAAAGCCCCAAATTAGTATGGCATATAAGACCTTTAACAATCTGACATGAAAAAAATAACTTCACATAGACTTCTTAATGCCTATATTTTAGACATATGTACTATGCACAGCACCTGAACCAAACTCCAGACTTTCACACCCTCAGTTCTTGTACATAGTGCTCACAATAACTTGAATATCCTTTCTTCCTTTCTCACTCACAAACATCCATCTATCTTTCCAGGCTTAATTCGAATACCATATTCTCTGGGAAGTCCTTCCCTGCTAAGTAACTAACCCCACAACCTTCATAATACTCTGTTCACGAATTCCTGTACTACAGTAAGGAATACCTGTGGCTGTGTCTCCAAGGCACAAGTGTTTAAGGCACTGTGGCTTACTCACCAGTGACTCCCCAGAACTAAATTTACTACCTAACTCAGAGCAGGTAATAAATATTCTAAGTCAAATTTGTAATTTAAAGAAAAATGGTAAAATTTTGCCATCATTCCATTAGCCCCTATTCTCTACCTCAATAAATAAAACTACAGAGACAGCAGGAAAGGGAAGAGAATGTTTTAGAAGAAAAAGAACCACACTGAACTCTGGTCTGCAGGAGCCTTAGCAAGAAAAGAGAGATGAGTAAGAGTTAAAGACAGTTCCTCTATCATATGGAGTTCAAAATTTCACCCAAGGCTGATCCTAGAGTAACAGAAGCAGAGAGGCAAGGACAAGTGGAATAATGAGTAAATCAGAACTGGTAAACATATTCCTTTAGGGAATATTTTGAGTCTGGAGGAAAAAGAAATATATCTGAATTCATTCACAAGTGAAAGCAATGATTTCTTCAGCTTCTCTATCAAAACAAATGGGCTTTAGTGTTGGTTTATGAAATTATAATAAACCTAGATGTTTTTATGGCTGTTATTAAAGGTAAATAATTCTATATCCCATTTACTAAGATTTAATGCAAATGTGGTAAGGTAAACATTTGGAAGACTACAAACATAAAAATCTATAAATCAAAAATTTGGTTTCATTAAAAATGCTTTCAAAATGTACAACTGCAATTTGACAACAATTTACTACTAATTAAAAATACATATATAAAAGTTATGTGATTAAATACTGGACATTAACTGTACAGCTTTTAAAGAAGCTCTTAGCCATCATTTAGAAACATGAATTCAATCCATTTTGATCAATTAATTAAAGTATGTTAAAAGGATCTATTCATAAACATTTTGATAAATAAATGCAACATTATGGTCAAGAAATTACCAGTTCTAAGATGGAAGGCTAAAAGCCTGTAAAAGCGGTCTGCAAGCTGAATGGAATGAATCAAACAATTCTGCAAAGGGTTTTTACCATCACTACAGGAAATATTAGGAATAAATTATCCATAAAGAACCAATTAATAGTGTTCTTTAAACAACTAATCTAGGACACACATATACTCACAAGAATGAGTCCTAGAAAGGTTGCATAGAAATCAAGATTTTGAACAAATCTGACTATACAAAAAGACAAGATGGCACAGTGATAATATCTTAATGATCTTTCCCTGGTCTGTTATTAACGAACCATATGATTTAAGTCAAGTCCTTTAATATCTCTGGGCATCAGTTTCCTATATAAAGGTGGGCCAGATAGAAAGGGTTGCTTCCAGCTCTAATGTTTCATGATTCTATTATATGCTGAAGACGAGTTACTCAATTGCCCAATTTGTACATGGTTCAGTAAAGTTCTAAAACTTTTAGAATGAGCTTAAGTAAATGTACTTCCAAGTTTATACTGTATCTCCATGGCCCTAAGACACTGACGTTCCAGTCTGTTTAAATCAGAGCCTATTCCAGTGGTTTTCAATCTACTTACAGGAAGCAGAGAATTTATCAGCAGACCTCAGAGAAACTGATTTTTCAACATTCTAAAGTTAAACCAACAACTCTTAAGTACCATGAAGTGTCTATGTGATCCTTCAAACCATATATAACCAGGCTATAACAGAATTCCTAAGATCACTTTGGATCTAACTAGATGTCTGTCTTCACTTAACTTCACTTAACTCTGTTAATAAATCCCTGACCTTGCCCAGGCGCAGTGGCTCACGCTTGTAATCCCAGCACTTTGGGAGGCTGAGGCAGGTGGATCATCTGAGGTCAGGAGTTCGAGACCAGCCTGGCTAACATGATGAAACCCCATCTCTACTAAAAATATTTTAAAAATAGCTGGGTGTGGTGGCGTGTGCCTGTAGTCCCAGCTACTCAGGAGGCTGAGGCAGGAGAATCACCTGAATCAGGGAGGCAGAGGTTGCAGTGAACCGAGATTGTACCACTGCACTCCAGCCTGGGTGACACAGCGAGACTCTGTCTCCAAAAAAAGAAAGAAAGAAATCCCTGACCTAATCTATCACCACAAAGCTCAGAGTCCAATACTAATATGTTCAAAACATCTCCAACTTTATTAACTGTAATTCTAGATCAGAGATCGGAACCCACAGGCCAAATCCAGCTGGCAGTCTGTGTTTCTAAATAAAGTTTTACTAGAACATAGCCACAACCCTTTGTTTACTTTTTGTCTACAGCTACTTTCAGACTACAAAGGCAGAGTTGAATAGTTGCAACAGAGACGTATGGCATGTAAAACCTAAAATATTTACTATCGGGCCCTTTAAAGACAGTTTGCCAAGCCCATGCTAGAGTTCAGCAGAACTTTTAGTTGGTGAACTGATAAAAGTTAAAACAGGAAAGAGATATATGTGTGTATATGTGTCTGTATATATATATTATGTATTTTTTTTAATTATTTTTAAAAAATTAGTAAGCTGTAAAAGTGGTTTACTCCAGGGATTAGGAAAGGGACGGGTGAATGGGGCAGAAAGAAAACTGTTTGCTTTTTATTTAAAACCCTCTTGTTTATTAGGATTTTTGTCATGTGAAACTATTATTTTACATTATTTAAAACAGCACAGCATGGCAGAGGGAGGCAGAGAAAAACAAGTTAAAATAGAAGATGAGGAGTGCAGGTGTTATCAAAACTTGGTCCAAGCTGACCAACCAACAAGCACTCAGGATCTAGACAATGGATCAAGCTAGAAGGCCTGGCAACCTAGCAGAAACAATCAATGTTCAAACATTACTCAAGGCAGGGCTCCTTATGTCCCTGACCTTAGAGGAAGAAAGCAGGCACACCTTGCTATAAAGAAATTAATGCAATAGGGGAAGAAAAGTTCCCAGTATTGCTATATTTGTCAGCTGTGTTCATTTGCCATATGACGTAAAGACATTCTACAACCTACAATTTTCACTAAACTACCAAGATCATATTCTGAGAAAAAATGAAGGAATTCTTGAAAGATTATGAGACATTTAATACATCTGTTTATGTTAAAGTACAGTACTCAACAAACTAGTTCAGCAGTATGCAAACTTTATGGTGCATAATACAGAAGCTATCAGGCTCCCTCAAGTAGTTTCTTTCAAATGAAATACAATAATAAAGCAGTTTTGACTTTTAAAATTAACTTTCCTTGAAACAAATTGAGACAAATTTCAAGTGAAAAAGAAATTAAGTACTTCATTCACAGATGCACTTTAGCATAAACACATTCTAATTCTTATTCTCAATAAATCCCAACTATATGACTCTCTGTCAATCAACTCAGGAAATATCAAACAATGTAAAAATGTTCTCTCAGTTATAAAAGTGAACAAAACTGGGATTACTGTATCTTTTATTAAAGATGCTGAAACATGGCACATCTCAAGGAAGACAGGTGCAGAGGAAGTGCCACTTCTGTTTCATTTTTCAACCAACTGGGTGCATCATTATATGACAATCATTCCTCAGTCTATGTGGGGGATTATTCTGAGACCCTCCACAGACATCAAAATCCACGGATACTCAAGTTCTTTATATAAAATGGCACAGTACTTGCATATAACCTATCCACAACCTCCTTATACTTTAAATCATCTTGATTACTTATAGTGTCTAATACAATGCAAATGTATGTAAACAGTTACATTGTATTATTTTTTATTTTTATTATTTTTATTATTGTATTGTGATTTTTGTGTTGTATTGTTATTTTTGTTGCTGTTTTTTCTTTCCAAATATTTTCCATTTTCAGCTGGTTGAATCCAGAGACACAGAACACATGGATACAGAGAGCCAATTATACTTGGCATTTCATGTATTAAACTACCTAGTCATATAATCTGAGACTTACAAGATATAGAGTCAGTATTTATGCAGAAGCAAATATGTAAATTGTTTTTCCTATTTTCAGAATCATAAGAGTCAGCCCTAAGTTTTTCCATCTCAGCTACTCCAAGTAACTCTCCTTAGAGAGTTTGCGCTCTACCAAAAACAAAAACCTTATTTCCAATAAAGGAGTGATGTGACTAGGAAAGAAAAGAGGAACACATAATCTGCCAAGAAAAAATTAACAAGTAGACAAGTAGGTATACTGAGCATATAAACTTGCTTAAAGTATTTTTTAAAAATCATATCAGAATTCAGAAATATTCTATATCATGGGGTGATTCTCTCAAAAATCATTTCTAAAAGGAAAACATTTATGATTCTCTAGTTATCAACAAGAATTAGGATATAAATGTTTTTAAAATTGAGAATATATAAATTCAGCTGGAAGTTAATTACTGCTCCTAAGATTACTAGAATGTAAAATGCTTATTCACTCTAATTCACTTATGTCCAAGCAAAGATTAAATCTTGCTTTCGGCTAAGTTCCACAAGCCCAAGTCAATTAAATACATTTTTAAAGTGTGGATGAATCCTGTATGAGTAGGCCCAACTAGAGAGCTCAAGAACAGGTGCAACACTGTACTGGGAAGACCAGAGGAAACAGAGCAAAAGAAAGAAAAACGCACAGAAAAAAAAAAAAAAAAAAAGAGGTGTATCTAATTTATAAACACAAAAATAAAAGAATGTTAGAATAACAATGTCTTTTATCTTTGTGGACTCAACGTGACCCACATGTCAATTAACTCTATCCTTATACCCCACATTATATCATCTATAAAAGAAGTGAACAAACTTATTATGTTCTCCCATATAAACAAAAGAGTGAAACAACAGGTGAAGGGAAAGAGGGAATGGTGTTAGGCAGGTGAATGGTGGCTGGCAAAGGATACTGTGCTGGTATGGGGTGGAGAAGAAATGCTAGCGGAGGGGCTATCATCACCACCAGACAGCTCCAACTGATAGCCCTGCTCTCTGAGTCACCCTGACACTGTCACTAAATCACCAAGTTAAAAACACAACTTTATCTAAGTTTTCCTAAGATACCTAAAGTAAAACCCCATTACAAAGAATTTCTTGGGATATCTGAATGTATGTGTGATGTACTTTTACCTATTTGCAGAGAATAGGACCAATTTTTCTTATTATCACATGCATGACTCACATATCTAAACATAGCATGCTTCTTATACACTGTATTACCTAAAATAACTATTAATTTAAATCTTTTCCATTTCAACCTTTTAACCTCATTCGATAACTGTAGCCACACCTCCTCCACATATCAGTGTATCCATTAATTTAAAAAGTGCTCAGAAGCCACTTGATATCAATTTTTAAAAGCCCAAATAAGAATTTCTTTCAAAGACATTTTTTAGTTAACACTCATCATGTAAGACATTTACTTTAGCATAGCTAAAATAGATTTTTAATTATATAAAAGTTTCAACACATCACCTGCTCCCTCAATTTCCTGCCACCCAATTCCATGCTCATTCTTTCCTATTATAATAGACAGTGACCTTTTCAATCTCTGCTATAATCCCTGCAAAGCCTTAGTATATTATTATGCTATTTTATTTTCAGCTTCTCACTCTCTCCTACCAATTTTCAAATATTGAGGTTTCCTCTTCTTAATTCTGCATCTGTCCTCATCACAAAATTTCCTCACCTTACACTTGATAGTTCAACCAACTCCCACCAAATCTGTCCCCAAAAGGTCAACTATGACTTCTTTGTTGCTATAAATCCAATAGATACATATTTTCAGTCTTCATTTTGCTTGGTAACTCCGCAACAAAGATTTCATTTCTGGTGTAGACAGTTTCCTATTCACAACCCTCATATCCTGGCCTACCTCAAGTCTTCCTGCTCCTCGTTCAGGTCCTCCTTAGTCTTGATCCCGGAAGGAGAGTTAGATCCGAATGCTTCCACTGTATGCACAACTTCCTTCTCTCTACAGCCTAATTTTATGGGTGCCTACTTTAATATAAGTCCTTCTTGATAGATTATGTTCTTTATGAAACCAAGGATTATACTGATTACACTGTATGTGGTTTATCACCATACTGACAATTTCAAAGCAAAGTACCTGGCATAAACACTCTGTAAACTGCCTGAATTATTTTCACCCACTAAGCTGTTACTATATAACAGATTTATCACTACAAAATGAACTAAATGGATGCTTTGGTTCAAATGGATTTGCTTTTTCAGGACCCAGAATGGCTTGCTGGAAATCTCTAAATACATTCAACACTCTAAAACTAATTCTCTATTTACTTAACCTAATAAGTGTAAATGACATCGTCAAGTTTCTACTAATGACAGTTAATCACTCTCAAAATGGACAAAATGAAAAGTATCACTGGTACTACTCAATTTATATCCTAACCAAATAAAAAATGTGTTAACTTCAAGCTGGGCGCGGTAGAGTTAGAGACCAGCCTGGCTGACATGGCAAAACCCCATCTCTACTAAAAATACAAAAATTAGCCGCGCATGGTGGCGTGCACCTGTAATCCCAGCTATACTGCAGAATGAGGCAGGAGAATCGCTTGAACCCAGGAGGCAGAGGTTGCAGTGAGCCAAGATCACGCCACTGCACTCCAGCCTGGGCGACAGAGTGAGACTCCATCTTTAAAATAAAAAACAAACAAACAAACAAACAAAAAAACATGTAACTTCAATCTGCATATTTTAAAGAAAAAAAAAACCATAGAGACTTAAACAGCATTTCTGGAAGGAAAATATCTAGCCGTTAGCCTATAACCAGCAAAGACTTGTAATATGAGATAATTTTTTAAAAATTAATTCAAACTTATATTAATGTTTTGCTCTATTATAATTCTTTTAGTTTTCAGGTACTAGCAATCAACATCTACAACAACAGTGAGTCATGCTCACTGAATGCCAGAATTTCCATACAGGAGAGACAAAGGGGATGCAATCTGGGATGGGTATGAATTTAATTTGAAACTGGATTTGTTTGGCAAGCACACTATTTTACTTAGATTGTACATTTATTTGTGATGGCTCTAGAGGAATGTTGGAAATTACACCTAGGGATTAGAGCTTCCCCAAGACTGTCACAAGCAATGCAAATCCTTCATTTTAAGCAAACCAAAATGCTATTAATAAAGTTAGAGATAATAGCAAAATATGCAGTGGCTATTTTTCTGTTGTATATTTAATAATAAACAAAAGACATAACACATTGAATACATAATCACTTAACTATTACAAACATTATTATTATATAAATTGAAATCATAAATTTTCCAAAAGACTTTTTATCATGATGAGCCAAACACTTGAACCATCTGGATCTCCAAAACAAGCTGCAATAATATCCTCAATATTTATAAGCTGGGCAAAGTTAAGGAAGAATTCCCAAGAGATGCATTGGAGATATGAACAGATAATTTATTCTTGTCTACAACTCTATAAAAATAGAATCAGTTGGATTGGAAAAAATATGAAAAATGAGTTTCAATGAGGTGACAAGAAAAAGCAGGAATGAAAAGTATCTGATCTTTCACACCTTAAAGCCTATTATTTATAATTTTATTGTACTGCCCATATATAAATATGAATGTTAAACTAGAACACAGCACTTTATACTAATTTTCAATGTTTATTAACATTTTTACACAGCTGCTACATAAGAAGCTGACAACAGAATCTGCTTTAAAACATTTACATGACCTTACCTTATACAACTGTAATGTTTAAAAGTGCTGGCAGCTTTTTGACATTCAAGGCACAACTGAATAGCTCCTGGATAATCTTCCTCCTTAAGGTAACAACAACAGGAGTCATTAGAATAGAAACATTTTTTCTTAAAGCCCCTGATAAAAAAAAATCTCTGTTCATATTCTAACCAAAAGTTACAGAATCAAAAAACTTTAATTCCTCTTAGAATATCAATGATAGATAAGTGACAAAATATAAGAGGCAACTAGTTCCAGGCCTAAAATATATACATAGAAGAAATATTTAAAATATTCTATTCCTTCAAAGTAACAGCCCCCTGAGACCATGACTTATGGAAAAATCCTACATTAAATCATTAGCTGCTTCACAGGAAAGGTTTTCTTTAACTGTTAACATATCTTCTTTCAGTAATGCCTACATAAAATGTTTCAAAATAGTATGCATTCTATTTGTAATTGATAGTCAACAATTTACCACCAAGAAATCAATAAATAGTTCTAAAGAAATAAATTTAGAAAAAAAACACTAATTAATAAACTCAGAGTATTTTTATCACCTAACAGTAATTTAATGCCCAATGAATTTTTCATATGGGTTTCTGAAACCCTAGTTAGCAGTAATAGTTGAGAAGTAATAAAACAATTATACAGAAAACCACAAAAACTTTTCCCTATGCTCAATTCTAAATTCAACAGATGCAATTCAAACCACTGGTGATGCTGATAATGACAAAGTACCTACCCCAAGGAGCTCAAGTATTATGAGGAGACACACATATTACATTACGCTTTGGTGAACCTTATGACAGAAGTAGACAGAAAATGCTAAGAATGCATCAAAGAAAAAACATATGGCTCACTCAGAAAAGCAATTAATACATGATACTGAACAAAACTAAAGTATCACACATTCCTTAAATTACTACTATATGTTAGATGAAAAAGATGTTAATTTTTATTGCTATTTGGATGCAATACAAACAAGTTAACATTCCAATGTTATCAGAAGATAAATGTTTTCCCAAATACATTTGCTTTTCTAAATGAAGTAATATCATGTCAATAGAAAAAGGCTCCAGAGCAAGAATCTTTGACATGTCTAAAAATCTTACATGTCTAAAAATATTCTTTATATCATAAACCCATTTGAGAAAAATGCACTTCTGAATTTTGTCTGCTTTACTGTTTCTATATATCAGTAGGACCCTAAATTTCCAAAACTTGTTAACTTACCTCCAGCATTTCACTTAACCGTACATCTGTTCTTTGCTGAAAAAACAAAAATCAAAGGTAAAATCTGTTTCAACCACAAAATTCAGTTTTAATTTTTTTAAATGACCCATATATACCAATGTTTTTATAGTTCTCAGAGATTTCAGAAGTCCAATCAGCAACTGACGTTTCCTTTGATTTGCAAGAAGGCCTAAACTAGCTTGAGTAAAACCTTCCTTTGCAATATTCAAGTGTCTGCAAAAGTGAACAATATATAGTTAAAAGTTTTTTATTATAATAAGAATACTATCCACACAGAACAATTAGGTAACTAATGAAGCAGTGAAATGGATTACTATTAAAACCAAGGATTTAAACTACTATTTGACAAATGTACTCAATGGCCAGTCTAAACCAGCATTACTCAGAACACCACGAGAAGATTGGTGCCAATTCACAACCTGCTAGTGGTCTATAACAAAAAATTACAGAAACTGAGAATAAGCGCTTAAAAACACAGTGCAAAAACTGGCAGAATAATTATTCTTTGTGATTCTAATAATTAAAAAAATTAAGACTGTATTATGTCTTTCCTTCTTTATTTCATTTGCCTAGTAATTTGTTTTTACTGCATTTTTAAAAAATCACAGCCTGTAACAGATTGGAAATTTTAGAAAGAAAAAAGTAGGTGCTTTACGACAAACAGTTTGTGAAGCACTAGTCTAAATAATATAAAAATAGTAATTTTTTAAAACCCATAAGTACACTTAGAGATATTTCCCACAAACCCTCTTAGTGTAGTCTTTAGATCATAATATATGTTCACTTAAGGAATGATATTCTAGAAACCACATCCATAATTTAAAAAATCAATTATAAATTATAGATTCCATAGTTATTCTTGAAATATTGTCCAGCTTAAAGAACAAAATATCATCAAAAGCAATACCTTCTCCCATTTGTACAGATAACAGCAGCTAATTGAAGACCTGTCTGCAATGAGGTAACTCTTTCAAGTTCCTATGGAAAGATTAGGTACAGCTTATTGTTGGAGGTATTTTATTTTTCTTTCTTATTTATATAGTACTCTAACAAAAACTCTAGTCAGATGCAAAGAAAACCTGCTTGAAAAACAAAGTAGCAACAAAAATACCTGAACTTGAAAACTATTAGTATATTTTTCACAAAATTATTTAAAATGACTACTTGTAACTGATTTTCACAATGACAGATGACAAAATATTTAGTCAGTATTGCTTGTAAGGAAATCTAGACCCAACTTGTTGTAGACAGGAATAAACAAATACCAGTAATATATCTGTTTAAATTTCTACCCAAGAGAACTTCACAAGGTAATTAAAGGATATGACAAATATGATTTCTGTTTACTAAGATGCTTTGACAATGAAAGTCGTCATCTGAACATTGGTAGACATTTCAATGGATTTTGAAGGCTCTGATTTTCCGATGAAAACACAGATTCAGTTAGACAGTACCAATTTTATCATATTTTAAAGCCAGATTGTTATATTGCCAATGAGTGGTCAATATTGGTGAATCTATTTGTTTAAATGTTAATGGGAGCAATTTTCACTGGCTCTTCTAAAGTTTGAAAAACCCAAGAGATCACTTTAGAATCATATATAAAAATCCTTTGCTTCTTCAGTTTGGTAAATTACCCCAAAAGAAAAAGAAAAATATACATACATACATATACACAAACACACCCAAAAACAGTCAATATGCTGCTACAGAATTATTGACAAAAAATACAATATTTTAACAGTTTCAAGTGTAAATCACTCAAACATTTAAAAATTCTACTACAAAAAATAACAAATATTATCCTACCTTTACATAAGCAGGCTGTTTTTCAAGGATTAAATCTGCCACTTTTTTAGATACCTATAAAAAGATGTAATCAAACAAAGGAAATAAAAGAACAAACTTCATGCTTTCTATGATATTTTATATTTGAATTTTTAAAAGAATATTCCATAGATCTCCCCAATAACTTTGGGAGCAGATATTGGCATACTATGGCCATACACATTTCCCTGGGCTATGAAATTAGTAAAAGAGGTAATATAATAAAGCACATAGCACAGGTCCTGGTCCTTAACAGAAACTCAATAAATGGTCATTATTATTGTTAATAATATGTGTATCATTATCTGATTTAAGTAACATTAACCAAAAGGTGTAACCATCTTTAAGGGAATAGGATTTGATTGAAAAAGATGAAATTGTTAAGCAGATTTTTAATCAACTGAATTTATGGCGACAATATCTGGGAAAAAGAACTTGCTTGTATCCTTTAGATCCTTTATGCTGCCTAAGAAGACAAGCAAGTAGTTTGGTCCTCCACTTCTGAAAAACTGAAAACATGTTTTTTGGAACGCTATGAAGATATCTAAGGTTGTGTGTATTGTTCTATGAATAATATTAATGTATGCAAGTTAGAAGTATAATGATTTTTGAACATGAGGCTCTAATTCCACCATTTCAGGGTCCCTGCCAACTTCACTAACAGAGATAGCACATGAGGCATGAAGCAGGACACACAGAAGGTATTTAGGGAGTTTGCTCCAGAAACACAACTGGCTCCCCTTCCCCAGGCCAACTGAGAACAAAACATTGAACACCCACTACACTACTGCATTAATCCTTTCACATTTTCTTAATCTGCTTCAAGCATCTTTGAAATTACGTACATTAATTTTTAGATACACTCATTGTTTTTGTCTAGAAAGAGGGATTCCATTAAGGTTAAGAAAATCAAATTTTAAATGGCTTTTAGACTTTAATTAATGAAGAAATATCAGTGTTAATCCTAAATATCATTTTAAGAATTCCAAAGGTTCCACAGGATTGTCTACTAATAGAGAGTACCGGTCTGTGGCCTGTGGGGAACCGGGCTACACAGCAGGAAGTGAGTGGCAGGTGAGCAAGCGAAGCTTCATCTGTATTTACAGCCGCTCCCCATCACTTGCATTACAACCTGAGCTCCACCTCTCATCAGATCAGCGGTGGCATTAGATTCTCATAAGAGCTCTAACTCCATCCCTACTGTAAACTGCATGCATGCAAGGAATCTAGGTTGTGTGCTCCTTATGAGACTCTAATGCCTGATGATCTGTCACTGTCTCCCATCAGATGGGACCGTCTAACTGCAGGAAAACAAGCTCAGGGATTCCACTGATTCTACATTATGCTGAGTTGTATAATTATTTCATTATATATTATGATGTAACCATAATAGAAATAAAATACACAATAAATGAAATGCACTTGGATCATTCTGAAACCATCCCTACCCCACCCCTGCCAGTCCATAGAAAAATTGTCTTCCAACAAAACTGGTCCCTGGTGCCAAAAGAACTGGCAACCACTGCTCTAGAGCTCAAATCCCTTCTCCTGCCCAAGACTGCCCTATACCACCACTGCTACCTCCAAGCAGACCCTAGCACCCACTGAGACTTCTGAGTGTAATAGAAAAGTATACCTTCCTTTGTTTGCCAGTTGCATTATTAAAAATCATATCTTAAATTCAAACCGATAAACTTATTACTACTGGTCCTTTTGTTGAAAAAAATTAATACACATGCTACCATTAATTAATCCCTACAGTAGAGTTTGAATTTCATAAAGTGGGTTTAGCCTAACATAAAGAAATTATACAATCAGAGAATTTTACCGCATTAAAGAAAATGCAAGCCTATCACTTTACTGATAAACAAAAGGGAGTCACTGAGGTTAAATGATTTACTCAACATCATAATTAAATAGTGACTACAACTCAGACTTTCTGAATCTCAGGGGGACATTAATTCTGAGAGAATACTCCATTACAGGGCCAGGCAAAGTGGCTTGCGGCTCTAATTCCAGTGCTTTGGGAGGCTGAGACAGGAGAATCGCTTGAGCCCCAGAGTTCGAGACCAGCCTGGGCAACAGTGAGATGTCATCTCTACAAAACATTAAAAAAATAGCCAGACTAGTGGCACATGCCTGTAATCCCAACTACTCAGGAGGCTGAGGTGAGAGGATTATTTGAGTCCAGGAGGGAGAGGCTGCAGTGAGCCATGATCGTGCAACCGCACTCTAGCCTGGGCAACAGAGCAAGACCCTGTCTCAAAAAACAAAAAGGAATACTCAGTTACAAAACTATGGGTAGGGAAATCATATGTCTATGACAAGGAGCCTAAAGGTACTTACTAATCTAAAACAAAGTTCAAAGTTCTTTGATCACATTTAGGATTCCAGAGAGAAAATTCCAAGTTCTAGAAGCAAATCTACCAAGGTAACATAAGGAAAACCATACGCATTAAATTTTTAATATAAATGCATCATTTGAATCAGTCATGTTAAATAACAAGATTTGTTTCTATGTTAATTGTTAGTTAAAACCATAAATCTGCAAACATTATACCTCTCTGTTGTGTTTCATCTAGAGTTTTGTCAGAAAGAAATGTGGTTTTTTTTTTACTTACTGCAGCTTGCTGTTGTTTCAATTTGTCTCTATACGCCTCTAATTCTTGCAAATTGAGAACAGGTGGAAGCTTCTACAGAAAAAAATTCATGAATGAAGAGGAAAAAATAAATTGTTTAATTTGGTTTCATTTACCTGGACCCTTCTGACTAGTGAACTACAAACTGTGCATACAAAACAGTGTCACATCCCACTGCCCTCCATGCTGCCTGTCCTCCCAACCTCCCTCCTAGGTTCCAACCACAAAAGCCTATACATCTTTAGTACACAGCCCTCTGGTTCCACCCCTCATTCAGCCTTGTTACCCCCACTGCTGCTGCTCTGCCTTCTGAGAAACCCCACTACCACTGGGGACTCTGGACCCTAGGCCGACAGACACTGCTGCCACGGCCTGTGACAGGAGAATGTGAGACAGTAACTAACCTAACCCCAACTCTACCATCCACAGATATATCTCTATTTGTTTATGATAGAACTCAAAACAGATTTCTCCTCTGGAATATTACAAACCATAAGTACTACTGTGTGACAGTTGTTGGACTACATTCTGGATTACATCAGCTTTCAGAGGACAGTATGGGAAACTAACCAAAAAATGCATACCGTATACAGGGAAACACTCTCAGTCAACTGACTGATGAAACTTCAAACTGAGCTGGGGACTGACTGTGAATAACGCATATAAAGTATATATGCATACAGCATTTGGTTGTATCTAAGACTAAATTTCACTATTCTGACTTTCGTTAAAGTTCTTATAAATTTAAAATGTCAGTATTATAAACACTATGGCATAAGAATTTTTATCATCACTAAACAATTATGTAAATACATATTTTGTAATTAAAAGTCTGAGCTTCTCTAAACATAGATAATATAAAATAGGATAGAACAGCATACTAACACATTAAATACTAACAATTGAAAACCAAAAATACAGAAATGTTTCCCTGAACGGTTGTATTTAAAGTTACATTTAAAAAATAATAATTTCATCGCCAAACAATGCTGACAGTTGATTTAATCACAATGTGGTAATCACAGACCTATTCTGGTACCAAAAATACATAAATGCCTCAAAAAAGTATTCAAATCTCACAAATCCAATCACTGAACAAAATAGGCCTTAGTTATGTTTTAATGAAATTCTGTTTACCTCCAGCTCATATTTAACAATATCAAATGAATCCGCAGAAAAATATACTTGTTCAATACTATTAATAAGCTCTTGTTCAGCTTGAGGGTCACTTGGCTGTTCTCGAAGTTCCCTGAATTCTTCCTTTAAGAAAAAAAAAATCACAATTATAGTAATTGTAGCTGTTAAAATTATATCTGCATGGAAATAAATGATCATTTGTCTTAACAGTCACATCTACCTGGAACGATTCTGACCAAGGATACAAACCAACAGAAACCAGAAAAGTTCACAGGAAATTAGGAACTAGCCGACCATTAACACTAACAACTACAGAAGAAAACTAGCCAGTTTGAATATTTAGATTTTATTCTCAATTCCTTGCATGTCAACAAGGTTGATAAAAATTTTAATGTTCAACAAAAGAAAAAAAAGTGACTACCTAAACCTATCATACATACATATCACAGATATATAAATTTTACTATTTAATAATATTCTAAAATCTGTCTCACCACAGATAATAAGGGAAGAACACCTCAATAACTTCCGGATCACAATCAACTTTGGAGTCCTGAATAGAAGACATCAACCCTGCTAAAAAAATCTCAGTACTCAGCTAAGAAACAGTGGCTCCAGAAAAGGTTCACAAATTTAGTTCTGTAATACTATGAGGCTTCCTTCAAAGTGGATTGCTGTTACAATTAATGATCTGATTATGAAGCTAAACTTCTCTATATGATAAAATGCTTTCTTTCTAATGATACAGAATGGAGGTTCTGTGGATTTGAAGAACAGCATGACAGACAAATCCCTAAACCCAATGTCAGCATCCCTATCCTATGCAATTTCACTGCATAATCAGATAAAGCTTCAGTTAACTAGTAAATTTTTACAATTCAGATACCCACTCCCCTGCCACACTAGTTAATCAAGACATTATAGACATATCACAAGTTAGCCATTTGATTTTTAATTCAAATTAACCTCAAATACATTTATATACACAAAAAGGAACTATTGTTTTAAATCATTTTCAGTAATTAAAATAACACAATAAAAATACTAAGGAAATGTACAAAAATTATCTGGTCAGTTAAAGAACAGTATATTTTTCTTTTTTCACTTTTTATTATACTTTGAGTTCTGGGGTACATGTGCAGAATGTGCAGGTTTGTTACATAGGTATACACATGCCATCGTGGTTTGCTGTACCCATCAACTCATCATCTACATTAGGTAGTTCTCCTAATGCTATCCCTCCCCTAGCCCCCCACCCTCCAATAAGCCCCAGTGTGTGACGTTCCCCTCTATGTGTTCTCATTGTTCAACTCCCACTTATAAGTGAGAACATGCGGTGTTTGGTTTTCTATTCTTGTGTTAGTTTGCTGTGAATGACGCTTTCCAGCTTCATCCATGTACTTGCAAAGGACATGAACTCATCCTTTTTTATGGCTGCATATATTCCAAGGTATATATGTGCCACATTTTCTTTATACAGTCTATCCTTGATGGGCATTTGGGTTGCTTCCAAGTCTTTGCTATTGTGAATAGTGCTGCAATAAACATGCGTGTGCATGTATCTGTATAGAATGATCTATAATCCTTTGGGTATATACCCAATAATGAGACTGCTCGGTCAAATGGTATTTCTAGTTCTAGATCCTTGAGGAATTGCCACTGTCTTCCACAATGGTTGAACTAATTTACACTCCCACCAACAGTGTAAAAGCATTCTTATTTCTCCACATCCTCTCCAGCATCTGTTGTTTCCTGACTTTTTAATGATCGCCATTCTAACTGGCGTGAAATGGTATCTCATTGTGGTTTTGATTTGGATTTCTCTAATGACCAGGGATGATGAGCTTTTTTTCATATGTTTGTTGGCTTCTTTTGAGAAGTGTCTGTTTATATCCCTCACCCACTTTTTGATGGGGTTGTTTTTTTCTTGTAAATTTGTTTAATTTCTTTGTAGATTCTGGATATTAGCTCTTTGTCAGATGGATAGATTGCAAACATTTTCTCCCATTCTGTAGGTTGCCTTTTCACTCTGATGGTAATTTCTTTTGCTGTGCAGAAGCTCTTTAGTTTAATCAGATCCCATTTGTCTATTTTGGTTTTTGTTGCCATTGCTTTTGGCATCTTAGTCATGAAGTCTTTGCCCATGCCTATGTCCTGAATGGTACTGCCTAGGTTTCTTCTAGGGTTTTTATGGTTTTAGGTCTTACATTTAAGTCTTTAATCCATCTTGGGTTAACTTTTGTATAAGGTGTAAAGAAGGGATCCAGCTTTCTGCATATGGCTAGCCAATTTTCCCAGCACCATTTATTAAATAGGGACTCCTTTCCCCATTGCTTGTTTTTGTCAGGTTTGTGAAAGATCAAAGAACAGTATATTTTTCAAATAGAGACATTCTAGATTATTTTATTGCAGGGCATATTTTTTATTTGTAAGAAGAGCCTTGCTCAGATATCTTTTAGAGTTTAACTTATATTTTGTATTTGTAAAACTAACTATAAAATTATTCCCTATTAGTAATTTCAAGCTAAAAAAATAGAACAAATCTAAAACTCAAGAAAATGTTGACTGTTTAAATGTAAAGTTCCAATAAACTTAAAAGAGAAGGCAAACTCATAAATATCAAATCTGAATAATCAAATATGCTTGGAAAAGAAAATCCCTCTTCTGTGCTAACTCATAAAATACACCGAGAAAAAAAGGTCAATGACATAGCTATCACTGAGTCAGCGTGCAATCAGTTACTATGATTGCAGTAAGAAATCCAGGGTCCCAACAGTGGGAACTACATTCCTGAAGGGGTTTATCTACAACACAGGAATCCATTTAGCACCCTGGACAGTGGTGCTGCCGCACAGAGTTGGTTAAAACTCACACGTGTGGAAGGGAAGGTTACCAACTAGCCTATCAACAGGCAGCCTCCATGCATCCAATTGAAATATGAAATGAAAGTCAGAAATGAAATGGAAGAGGAGGTCTGAACTTCCTGGAAATCTCTTTCCCTAAAAGTCCACAGGCATTTGAAATATCAGCTTCATATACTGTAAGCTGAGGGAGGGGAGGAAATGAGGCCCAAGTGAGGACATGGCAACACTGCCTCCCTAGGAATTCTGCAGTCTGCAGCAACATGAGCAAATAAATGCAGTTGATACCATTCAAGACAAAATATTTGAAGATTACAAAAACTGCTACGATTTTTTAAAATCAGAAATACAGCCAAGCCAGAAATTCAAATAGACTGCAACGATTGAGTACTTTCATCTTAAAAGCATAAATGTCAATGACATATAACACCATGCTGAGGTTCTCCATATAGTACCTAATTGATTGATAAGAAGGTAAAGATACTTGGATTTTTAGCTGCAATTCCATCATTAACCCTCGGCAACTTAGTCTCTTCATGCCTAGTTTTTTTTTCACCTGTAAAGGGCAAACATGCATTCTTTCTATCTCTCTGTCTCTCTCAAAATGACAGTGAAACAAATATCCAAAGTTATTAAGAATGCCAAAGAAAAAACATAATTTATAAGTATCTCACAAGTGTACATTTCAAAAACATGATGAATCTGTAAAAGGAGTACAATCTGTATATGTATGTCATATGCTATTCTTTCCTAAAGAACTAAGCAATTAGTATCACAGAGAGCATACAACCCCATATAATTTCAAAGAACTGACATGGAACACCTGATACTCTGAAGTGTAAGAAACCTGGAATAAGGAAAGGAATAAAACCTAGAAAATCAGAAAAAGAAATGTAGCATACAAAATAGAATTAAATCTAAAACAAATGCCCCTATGTAATATTATTTCCCTATAAAATATCCTCTCCTTTAAAACAATTTCATAACTTCTATGTGAAAATATACATCTGAACTGGAACTTATTCAAACCCCCTTCTGATTAGAATCCTGATCACCGTGTTCTTTTTAGTCCCACTGAACTAGCAGTCTGTAAAGCTCTGCTTCTACCTAATCATTGTCTAAATGTTTCATCACTGTTAGGGCTGCCTCCTCAATCAGACTGTACACTTCTTGAGAACTGAGATTTCTCTTCATTCTCCATCACGCTGCTCCACAGTGCCAAGGCACACCATAGATAATCACTGATCAAACTAAAATTAATTTACAGTTAATTGCAAAAAAATGAATATAAGACAAAAGGAATGGAAAAGACAATATGCTCTTGTTTCAATAGTCAAAATTTTCCACAAACTCTTAGTAAAACATTTCTTTCTTTTAATTAGAGATAACGATGTGAACTGATTTAGGAATATTTTACACATGTAAATTAGAAAAATAAACAGAAGCAACCAGATTGCCTATTCTTAACACAATTACTACATAATTTAATAGAAACTGATTCCCTAGGGTGGGAGATGTACAAAAATACATAATTCTTCACCTAAAATAGAACCAATACATAGGTGTGAGCCCAAATTTTACATAAACAAAATGAACAAAAGGTTTCCTATAAAAAAATTACAAGGTAAAATTGGGGGAAATGAATACCAAACGGAACTTCTTACACCATATTTAAACATATGATTTAAGAAAAAAATTATAATAATATTAGATATTCAAACTAAGTCTGGGATAAAATATTTCAGTCTTAAAAATGTTTAAAACATTTTTATAATAAATTTAATGTCACATAATATTTAATAAATACATAGTATCATTAATAGTGATACAAATGCTCTCTAAAACTTGAAAATCCAAAAATAATTTGTCAACTACAGGCTACCAGATGTGCTGCCACACAACTTGCTGTCAATGGTAATCAACTAAGCAAAAAGTATATCAGCATTACCCCAGAATTAAAGCTGGAGAAAAAAACTACAATTAAAGTAATGAATTGGAATAACAAAGAGGAGAAAACAAAAGCATAAAAGGCAAAAAATGAACAAATCAAATCTCTCTCCCATACTATCATTAGAAACTAACCTGCCTACTTTCAAAGCTCTATAACCTTATCTTCCCCCAAAAAACAAATTTCATTTAACAATTTTTTAAATTCCCACTATGTAAAAATTTCCCATACTAGGTCATACAGGAACAAAAATGAGTAAAATATAGCTCTTCCCTCAAACAGTTGTTAAAATAATAGGAGGGATCAGATGAATAAGTAAGCAATGACAATGCACGGCAGAACATGAGGGTGATGCAAACAGAATGAAGGCATCAGACGGTGGGTTCACATCTGATGGAAGTGGTGGCATTTGGAAAATATGAGAGAATAGGTAGAATTTCAGATTTAGAAATTGGGGGAATACGGTTACAAATATAAAGCAAAGCAAAAGTAAAAATATTGAATCGAGAAAGTGCACAACAGGTTAAAGCAATAAAGGGTGGCTTCCGCAGGATAGAAAAATGTCACAAGGGAGAGTCTGCATGTATGCCAAAAGACAAATGCAACAACTGAGATTTGTTTAAATTCAACATACTTTTTATATATTAGAACCATATTTTCTTCACTAAAAATAAAACATCTTAACACATATCACTGCCTCAGGTTAGCCTATATCAAAAACAGGCATAAATATTCAATATTTTCTTAATGTAATAAACCAAGCAGAATTCAACGTTTTAGAGGCTGTGTTTTTCCAGCAGTCACAACATGCAATAAGGTTGCATATAATACCACCTAGTCTATTTTTCTATTTTGATCATGTCTGAGATAAGGCTACATGAACATGTACATAAATGTACATCAGAAATGTAACTTTATGAAAAATGAAGAAAAACAATCATATTAGAGATTTAAGTCAACATCTTGATTTAGCCAAGCTACTTTTCCTCTCAATACAACAAAAAAGGTATTATGGGAATTGGGGATTCACCTATGTAAAACAATTTGAGCCCTCAAATGTAAGGTATTATAATACATTCCCAGTATGTTTATGGTTTCTAAGGAACTAGGCTATAACTTTACCAAAAAATTTTCCACTTAAGAGTTCATCACTCAAGGGAATATATTCAAGTTTAGGAGGAAAAAAAGAGAGACTACTAATTTTGTATTTAATCACTAATTTTAAATTATCTAAAATACCACACTAATTAAAAATACTAATCCAAATTCAGGGCTCTTAATTCTATTCACTTTTATAAAAAGTTATGACAGCTTAACAGTTTTCCTTACCATTATTAAACTCAATATTTTCTGCAATTTTGAAAAGTAATCTAATTTCTAAACCCACATAACAGCTTGGAATCTCATAATCTTCAGTACTAGTTTTTATTCAAACAAAAATATGAATGCAAATCTTCACTTCACAGGTCAGATTTCAAAACTCTGCAAAAAATATATAGAATAAAAAATGAAATGCACACCAACTCCTCTTTCTGTACTTAGCTCATTAGACCACAGTTCACATTATACACCTGATTATATAACTCAGTGGCAGAATATAGTGCTTATATAGCTGATTATATAACTCAATGGCAGAATGCAGTGTATGTGTGTGTGTGTGTTGAGAAGAGGAGAAATTTTACAAGCATGATTTGCGGTTTGCCACAGCAAATCTTATCAAAGACTTTTTTTTACTGTTTGCATTTCTTCATTCGTCAACATAAAAAATCTATTCTGTTATAGGGAAAACAGAAGCTATAATCTTACCAAAGTTAACATCACGTTAGGGCTCTAACTGAAAGCAAAAAAAAAAAAAAAAAGAAGCGTTTAGTCACCAAAATCTAAACAGAGCTAGAAGTAAGAACAAAACATGAAGTTTTCAATATTCAGTCAGTATTACAAAAGTCATAAATCACTGAACAGAAATAGATTTTATCTCTTTCCAAATGAAACAGGATTCAAAACTTATTTCAAGATCACAGATACCCTAAAACCATATGCCACATAAGTTTATAATGAATGGCCAGATGTCTGATTACGTGAGGAAATGGCACATTCTCCTAAAATCCCACTAGAACAACAATAATAATCCGTCAAAGATAGCCGGTTAATCAGTTTCTGTGTGCATTTTAAATAAACTTATCTTTTAAAGTCTACCCTGTTTTTCTTCAGGCTTTTAGTGCCATCTAGTGGAATACTGTTGAAGTTACAATTTAAAAAGAGGTTTTGGGCAAAATGATTTATAGAACATTTTAATAAAAGGTTATTGGATCACATTTTAATCCAGCTTTATAACACAATCAAGTGATTAAGATGATGTATTTTAATATGTGTCGCATGCCTGTCCTTTCTGGGGCTAACACTGAAGAAAAGACACATCATAAATCAAGATATACAGAGAAAAATCGAGTGTGTACATCTTAATTTTGTTTTTCTTTTGTTTTCGAACATCTCATCAGACACTTTCTCTAAAAGAAAACAATACTGTCTATTCTGAGAAAAGACAACATCACAGCACCTTCAATCCCAGTGCCTTTCACAGGTTCTTCCACCTTCCAAATCCAATAAAATCATCAATCTTAAATTCTGCTTTTTAAATGTCCTTCCAATGCAACCCTTCTCCATTTCCTATACCTTATGTTCCTGTTTTCTTCTTAATCAGTATCCTTGTCCCCAACCTCTACTCAACAACTCACCCCATAAAACTGTAATCTTTCTTAAAAAAATTAATCGCCAACTCTAAAAGATCCTGAATACATTTCTATCTACTCCACATCCTCTCCTAGCTGAACTCTATTGTGCCTCTACTCCTCTGCAATTATCTATTTTTGCTTGTCTCCCCCACTCAGGTTGAGTTAGGAACAGTCTTGTACCTCTTTGCATCTTCAATGATTAGTAACTGCCTGGTTCCATAAGTGTTTGCCAAATGGACTGTATGAATGAACTTATATGATTTGCTATGAAAGAAGGGTTAAGAATCTCAAAGCATCTGAAGCCATGAGAAGCATAATTTCATTAATGGTTAAAAAGAACACAACTAAATACTGTTAGCCATGAGCACCTAAGAAAAACTCTTAAATGATTTTGCAGATCCAGAGTTAGAGTCTCCCTTAGTACCACCTGCAGAAGACACCTGTCCTAAATGATACATAATCCTAAATTGAAAGTCTTTATCACGATCACTAAATAAATTCACCTAGTCATAAACCTCAATACTAATCCTCTCTAATACAGACACCAATATGCAAATCTTCTAACAAAAACTGCTCAAAAAATTATTTAGAATGTATATTTCTTGTGTCGTATTTCTCCTACAAAATTACAATATAGAAAGTATAAAACATTCGAGCAAAAAGGACTCCAAAAAAGTCTAGTTCAATAGCATCTTTTCACAAATGAAGAAACTGAGGCACAAAGCATTAAAATGACTTCCTTTCAACAAGCTGTATTTTTAAGTCAATACTTCAACCTATGTCTCTTGACTGTGATTCAAGCACACTTTCCACAAATTTTGGTAAAACTGTAAACCAAGCTCTGCAGTTAGCATGTGGTTTTAGGATTCTTTTAATGGATTTTAAGAAGTCAAGTCAAATCGGTTTATCTGATTTCACAGAAGTACTAGAAACTCTAGAAAACATTCTGCTCAAATTCCTAGAACTCCTAGAAATTCCTAGAAATGCTTCAGAGTAGGCAGGTACTCAATAAATATTTGTTGAATGGATGAAGCATAAAAAAATTATTCCTTATCCTTAAACAATTATATTCTCAAATGTTGACTGCAACAGACATTTATTTTGTCACCTCATCCTATATTTTTCTTTCATGAAAAAAAAATCAAAGGTAAACCAATCATGTAAAAGTAAAGACAGCTGAATCCCATTACTATTTATGAGTTAATTAAATTGAGGCCAAAAAAAACCCCTTATCATTAAAGAATACTATGAGGAGGCAATGCTTCAGTAAAAATTCATAAAACAATATTAGTATCAATACTCTTTTTCAGGTTCATATTGTGCCATTGTGGAAGTACTATGGAAAGTGTATATTAATAAAGGCTGGATGTAGATTTTATAAGGTTCTGAATACTGGTATTTTTACTTTTTAATCAGGGTTCAACAAATACTCCCAAACACAGTCCAAATAAGTTCTATAACTAATAACGTTGTGGCTCTACTATCATATAACAAATACTAGTTTTATTCTTAATTCTTGTAACCAATTAAGTAAAATACCTTTCATGTTTAAATGGATTAACAAACTTAGAAAATACTACCTAATTTCTTATATCTTTATCTCTGCATGAAAATCCCACTAATTTGAAATATAACAGAATCCATTTCGAAGAATGAAATTTTAGGTCATTCTATCTTATTCTACAAAAATTCTCAGTAAAACTTCCAAACGATTTTTTAGAACAGTTCCTCTATTTCCTGTTGCTCCATTCTTGAGATAATATTCTCATCTTGGCCATTGGTTCCCAAACCTGGCTCTACACTGGTATTACCAGGGAATCTCTAAATATTACTGACACTTGCCTCCACCCAAAAACGGTGATTTAATTGGAATTGACCATGGCCTGGGGACTGTTGATTCTAAATGTACAGCAAAGTTTGGGCACCACTGATCTTGGCACTGAGCTATTTAAGCTAAAATTCCTGAAATCTGTCTAAAAGTTTCCTTTCCTCTAGCAAGTTCTGAAAAGAACCTTAAATGTTTTCTACTTTTCTATACTATTTTATCCACCCAAATTCCAAATTTCCAGTATATAGATTACCATTTGACTTGCATCTGCTCTTAAAATTGGGCACAGGATCAGATTGTCTATAAAATGCAGAAATTGTACCAGATGGTTTATACAGTTTCTTCCCACTTTGAATTTATATAGTTCTAAAATAAATGAATAAATAATACCATCTGGCTTATCAAGCACACCTAGTGCCCTTCAGTTCTCCTTCACTACCCTCCTTTTTCTAGCAAGTTGAAGCACATACAATTTGCCAATATTTGACCATTTTAAACTTAAACAGCCATCATTTATCCTAATATTTTTCTCCTACTTATCCTTTATACTAGAACCTTTTCATGTAACAGAACCCAAACTAACCTATTTCTTTCTTGAAAATGCCACTGAAATCTCTCAATTCCCTGTCCTAACTTAGAAAGATACTATGAAAAGAAAGGAGCCGATTCCTGAAGACCAGGCATATGTTTTTTAAAAGTTGTACCTACAGTTATGAGTGAGGCAGAGCTATTAAATGAAGTTAATGTTTATAAGTTTTCCATATAAGAATTAACAGTGACTACTTAAATAGCACAAATTGTTAAGTTCAAACAGTACTCCCCTAAGCAAAACTAATGGGTACCTTGCTTTTTAAACCTAGAATATACTGTGAGAATTTTCTATGTTTTATATATATATATATATATCACCAAGTTAAAAACCCAAGCTTCCAAATAATTTCTAGAGTATGATACCATTTTTAAAAGGTTGTATAAGTTATAATACCATTATAAAAAGCTATACTGACTACTTCCTGTAAAATAACTGCCAATTTCAAAGAGTTTATCTCATCGCCCTGTTTCCTTCACAGTATTATAATTTGTAATCTCCTTACTCCTGCTTGAATGTAAGCTCGCTATCTGACAACAGGGAAGTTTTGACTTTTGGAGAGAACTTTTGTCTTTTCACTGCTATACTGCCAATCCCTAGAAAGTATCTCTAGCACATAGAAACTCAATAAATTTGTTGAATATGCATAGGGAAAAGACCAGTAGGCAATGTTAACCTTGACAGTGTTGGTGATTTTTGTGATTTTTTTTTTAAGATACCTTTTTCTGTTTATGATGGTTTCTGTTTAGAGTATACATTAATTTTATATTTAAAGCAAAAGTTATTTCAAAATAATCATTTGAATTAACATTTTCCATTTTGTTAAAATGCTTTTAATCTTAATTTTAAAAGATCTTAAAGATCTTCTTCAATTACATCAAATTTCAGGTCAAGAACTAGCAACAACATTAATTTCAAAGCAATTATACAAAAATCATTAAAATATATGTGTTATGATCTAAGTATAAAGTCTTATCTAAATTGTGAAAAATACTGAACATTAAAGTTACATCAAGCTATGCTGTGTAGGGAATTTCTGAATGAGTCTTCTTAACTCCTGATCTCAGTACTGACTTCAAACCTCATCCAAAGACTCAGTTTACTGACTGGAGCTTTGCCACTCTCTGGACCCAGCAACTCTCATGTTCTCAGAACCACCCAGAAAGAAGGCAGAAGCTCTGCTCACCCTCCATCATTTGTTATGCTATAGGAGAACACAGAAAAAACAAACAGGCAGATGAAGCTTGTAGGGATTTCTTAGTGTAAGGTTAAATGTAAGCTTACAGCATCAATACATTTTTTACTATTAACTGTTTTATTATTTAACTAACTTAGCTTCTTAGAATGTGCTAAAGAGACCAGTGCTTTAGGCTTACTCTTCACCTGAACCATTTATATTTGCTGACCTTGTGATCCCAGACTGGCCACTCCACCCAAGGCCAGTTATCCTAAAAGTACAGACAGCACTGGTCACTGATGGAGCTAGGGGTGTACAGTCAATAAGAAGACTGTGTAATGAGATCACCATAAATTCACTACCACCCACTACTGGGAAAACATCATGGCTCATGGTGGAAACACAACAGAAAGTTCTTGTTAAGACTGTAATGTATTTTTTTAAAGAGGCTCACTCATCAATTTGACATTGATTCTGCAATATGTAATACAATCTAATTCAAGGTATGTTCATAACGCATGATAATCTTTTTCTTAACTCAAAGAAATAAAGAGAATTATTGTCAATTAATTAGGATTTATGGCTATCTCTTGTTTCCCAACCTTTTCATAGTCATTAATTTTTAATAACATTACATAAAACTATATGGAATGCTTTTTTTAAGTTTTTGTCTGAACCACTTCATGCAAAAGGGTTGGTTATAATTTTATTGCATTTGGAGAATATGTTTCAGCCTAACCCAAAATAAAAACAATGCAGTAAATACAAAATTCACTTTAGCAGGTAAGGCACCTGAAAGAGATGAGAAATCATCCTCCTAAGGAGCTGACACCGAGGTGTAAGGAGAGGCCTTAAACTGCTGATCAAGAGAAGCACACCCTGTGTATTCAAATGCCTGATGCAGAAAACAAACAGTATTTCCACGTATCACTCTCAAATTAAAAAATACAAAAACAGACATTCAGAAGTGCCAGCTTAATCTGTGATGGAGCAGCTATTCACATGGGCAGCTCCAAGCAGCAACACTCCAGAAAAACAGCAGGGATTTAACAATACTTAATAATTCCAAGGGGAATCCAGCTAGCTTTCAAATAACCTATATAAAATTTGTAAACTGAGAAATTCACGTGACTATCAGAGGATTAAAATCTAAAATACCTACAATCTAGGAGATAAGTTATACAATTCAGTATAAATACTATGGTTTAGATGCTTATTCAAAAACCTCTGCTCCACAACAAAAATATAATCATGATTTTTGGCACAGAATGTTAAGAGTATAAAAAGTCAGTAGTCAACTATTTCATTTTATTTCTACAAATTACAGCAGATAAATCAATAAGAGTGTGTGTGTGTGTGTGTGTGTGTGTGTGCATACACATATATATAACTGCTTTCAGGCTAAGAATTTAATATAATAAATTCCAAATTTATCAAGTTTGCATTTTTTGCTTTGTTATAATGCATCATGCATACTGCATCCCAACGTGTAATGAAACAAACCCTACACCTACTTATACAATAAAAATTTACCTAGCTTATCTTAACAACCATCTGCCTGTGGGAAAGAAAAGCTTCTGTGAATCAATTACTATCCAGAGGCAATCATATTTTCTTAAGGGAGTAAAAAGTCACGCTCACACGTGTAGCTCAATACCTTTCCAGGGACCCGGAGACTCTCTATGGCACCAAGATCACTGAGGCTTTCTTGAGGGCTTTTCAGACCCTTAAAAAAATAATAAGATGAGGAAAATTTTAATCATGCTGAAGAATTATAAAAGGATAGAATACACCTACTGAAACAGAAATGACCACTTTAAAAATAGAAATTTTCCTGCTTCAAAATATGGAAGATATATTCTAAAAGCAATCATCATTTAATACATAGAGTACTATTATTAAATCACAGAAGGGTGTACTTTTGGTATTTTAAAATAAAAGAGTATTATACGGCAACTTCACAACTAATGGTGGAAGTCCAACCCATCTATGATTTGAAAACAGCCAAAAGTAACTTACATAACAAAAAGCATTCTATAAAAGCCACTTGTATATACAATAATAATTACTAAATCCATCAGGAAAAAAGTCCAAGCAATAGTATTATGATTCACAGATACAATATACTAACCAACTAAGCTAACATATAAGTAATCCCTTCATTTTACTTGATTATTTCCCACCAATGTATCCAATTCATGCTGCATAAATTAAGATTGAAGTCTCATATCTCACTGTCTTTTATCTGTCCTTTAGTTCTTTGGTGCCCTGTACTTTCTATATTCACATCAACTGAGGGATTCTGAAAGCTTTATTTGTACCAGGGGAAATTATTAAAATAGAAAGAAATCAGCAATTTACATTTTCTTTAAAATCCTCTTTTTAAAAATAGGCTATTCGAAGCAGACATTTAAATGTCCCTGCAATATTAGTTTTTAGGCAAAATTAGCTATTATTAATTTGAGGAGAGATTTATGATACAAATTGTCCTTTAGGTGCCCTATATTGGGGATCCTTAGTAACCAAAATATATGGTATGCTTATGTTGACTATTTGAGACTCAGAGCAGAACTTGCTTATCTTTAAACTACAGAGATGTGTATTTTCTCTTCCCTGTTGTAAAATACCACTAGTCACATCTAAAATTTTTTATTACAAAGTGCTCTGCCTCAACCCCAAGTTTTCCATTACCCCCAGAATATCTAACCCACTCACCCTTCTCTCCCCGTCTCCCTCTCTCAGGCACACTTACCACTCCAAGAAATGAGAAAGCAATACATCACTTTCAGAATTATCTCCTCTACAAAGTCTTCCTAAATCCCTATGCTCCAAAGAACACAGTATTTCTCAGTATAACCCTTGGATCATGTCCATCAACACCACCCAGGGAACTTGTTAAAAGTAAGATTCCTAGGCCCTAAAATAAACCTAATGAATAGGTTTTTCTAGATTTGGGCCAGGAATGTGCATTTTCCCAAAACAATACCTCAGCAAGACATCTTCCAAGACAATACCTCAGCCAAAGTAGTAAAGTTTTAAATTTTAAATATATCTTTCTCTTCCGAACTTTAAGTCCTAAGGAAAGGGAGAGACAAAGTCCTATTTGCCTCTGCAGCCCAGTGGCTAGCAAAGTTCCAGAAACAGAGTAAACAACAAAGAAATGAGTAAATTATTAGGTAGAAGTCATTGGTCAGGCTCCAATCTCCAACAAATTAGCGCATTGTTCCCATGGGAACATGTAATTGACTGCAAAAAAATTTCTAGGAATGCTCGCTGGAAAAAAAAAAAAAAGGCCTAAGGAGGTTCAATATGCCTTCCAATGAGTGAGGGAGAAAAATAGTATGTTACTAGTCTTGGGCGGTTTGTTCTTCCCTGTCTTGAATTCTCACCAACAGTCATGAGGGAATAGCATCAAAAGTGGTAAAGAAGGCAAGGCTGAGTTACCAAACTACACTTCTATATACATTATATATGCACACACGAAAGTAAAACTTCCCAATTTGATTCAAAATCATGACCACCCCTAAAATATATTTTTAAAATGTAATTGCCATGTCTTTTAAACAAACATTTTTGAAAGTACACATGCTCCTCGACTTACAATTGGGTTATGTTCCAATAAACCCATCATATGAGAACATATGGAAACATACAGAAGAAAACAGACACTGAGACTGCCTGAGGGTAGAGGGTAGGAGGAGAGAGAGGATCAGGAAAATAACTATTGGGTACCAGGCTTAATACTTGGGTGACAAAATAATCTGTACAACAAACCCCTGTGACACGAGTTTACCTATAGAACAAACTTGCATAGGTACCCTTGAACTAAAAATAAAAAATTTTTTTAAACCCATCATAAGTGGAAAATACATTTAATAATCTCAATAAAACCATCATAAACTCAAAAATTCATTAAGTGAAACCACAGTAAATCGGGGACCATCTGTATAGATTTGCTTAACTAATCTAACAGAAATCCCTGAAGAAATGTATCATATTTAATTTCTCTTTCCCCAGAGCTAGTCGGTAAAGAAACCAATGCCTGAAACGTAAACGTGATATATACCAATATCTAGAAAAAGTAGTCACCACACAACAATTCAATACCAATACACGGCAAATTTCTGCCAAATGTACAAAATAAAAGTAATACAAATTGAAAACCCGTGTACATGTTAGGAGGATGTAGAGTGAAGTGATTATAGCAATGGGCTCTGGAGCAGACCACTTGAGTTTGTATCCTGACTTTCTTGCTGTGGTTTTGAACAACTTATCTATCCTTTCTGTGCATTATATTCTATGATCATTCATAGGCTATTATAAGACGTAAAACAGGCCGGGCGTGGTGGCTCACGCCTGTAATCCCAGCACTTTGGGAGGCCGAGGCGGGCGGATCACGAGGGCAGGAGATGGAGACTATCCTGGCTAACACAGTGAAACCCCATCTCTACTAAAAATACAAAAAAAAATTAGCCGGGCGTGGTGGCGGGCGTCTGTAGTCCCAGCTACTCGAGAGGCTGAGGCAGGCGAATGGCATGAACCCGGGAGGCGGAGCTTGCAGTGAGCCGAGATCACTCCACTGCACTCCAGCCTGGGCGACAGAGTGAGACTCTGTCTCAAAAAAAAAAAAAAGAAGTAAAAGAGGTCATGTATGTGAGAAGCCCAAAATACTGTCTCATATATCTCAAGCATTCTGTGATGATTAACCATAATTCTTAATATTTTTATTATGACAGAAATGCTTTCCTTTTATCAAAACAGAAATGAAGAATTACATAAATGTCTCAAAGCACATCTGACATTCAACTGTACTTTAGAATTATAGATTTTTAACACTTTATCAGTTTTATAAACTTCTACTAACAAATGAAGTCATTCTTATTTTATCTTCATCTCTCTAAAGCATGAAGTCATGGTTTTAACTACAGTTCTCTGCCTTTATTAACACTTTGATGCTATCATTAACCACTATTTGATTTTCTTTTGTATTTGATGTTTGTGTTGATGATTCCCCAGTTTAGACATATAGAAAATTCAGCATAAATTAACACTTGCCTCTTCATTTACCCAAATCAGATTAACACTTCAGACTACTTCAGTTATGTCTACGTTAATCCTCATTTTCCATTTACGAAACCAGCAACTATGTCTTATCCATCCAAAGAAGCATCTGTGATGATTTGTGTTTCCTTCTCCTTTCGGCAAAACTCAAGAGTGTTTACACCCAGTCCCTAATTTCTCTCCCCCTATTTTCTCCTGAACCCACTCTAATCAGGCTTTCCTCCCCACAACTTCATGAAAACTGCTGTAGTTGGGGCACCAAGGACCTCCACGCTGCTCAATCCAAAAGCACATTTCTCATTCTCACTCTCACCTTACTTGACCAATCTGCAGCATTTAACACAGCTAATCACTCCTTACTCTTTTAAATTCTTTACTTGGCTTCAAGGCAGTCTTCTTGGTTGTTCTCTTCATCCCACATTCATGCAACAAATATTTATTTAGCATCTGCTATATTCCAGGTGCCATTCAGGAAGCTAAAGACTTCTTACCTCACAAGCTGCATGTTCTCATTCTGCTTTCCTAGATCCACCACTTCCCCCTGAGTTTTTAACACTGGATTCTCAAAAGCTCCAACCCTAGATTCTTTGTATATCTACACTCATTCCACTGGTGATCTTAACCAGTTTATATGCAATCTACATGTTTGTAACTCCCAGAGTTTTAGCTATACCCTGGATTCGCCCCATAAATTCAGATTCATCTGGCCAACTGCCTACTGTATCTCTCCAGTTGAATATTTAAGAGGCTTTCAAATTAACAAGTCCAAAAACCATGTCCCTTCCCTCAATCTGTTCCTCCCTCAGTTTTATCCATCCGAGGAAATGGCAATTACATTCTTCCAATTGCTAGGGCCAAACTATTTTGAGTCATCCTTGATGCTTCTCTTTCCCTCACAGCCCAAACCCAATCTGTCAGGAAATTCTGTCACCTCTACATTTACAGCATATTCACAGTCTGACCTCTTTCAACACTTCCACCACTAGGGTGGAAGGCTTACACCCACCCTCTCACCTGGATTACCACAGTAGCCTCATCATTCGTCTCCCCTGGTTTTGCTCTTTCCCGCTCTTCAATCTGTTCTTAAAACATGGGTCCAAATGGTCTGTCTGAAGTGTTATGTCCGATTATATCATTCCTCTATTTGCCATTTCACTCAGAATGAAAGCCATGACCTTGCTATTACCTATAAGGTACTACATGATCTAGCTTCCTGCCTTCAGTCATCTAACCTTATCCTGACCTCATCTCCCACTACTCTTCTCCTCACTCACTTCACCCACACAGGCCACTTGCAATTTCTCAAACAAGCTCCTGCCTCAGGGCCTCTGCATTTGCCTTTCCTTCCACTGGAAATGCTCCTTCCCAAATATCTACATCACAGAGTTCACTTCCTCACCCCCTTCAGGTTTTTTTATATTACCTTCTCTGTGAGGCCTTCCATAGCCATCCTATCTAAAATTATAAGTGACCTCAAATCACCAACAATTCCCAGGACTTTCTATCCTCTTTTCCTCTACAGTGTTTATCACCATGTCTGCCTTAACACTTGTTTATTTTTTTTTTACTTAGAATAGTACCTGGCACAAATTGCTCAATAAACATTTGTTGAATGGACTGAAAGAACAGAGGTGAGCATAATGGAGAAAGATGAAGAACAGATCTCATCTAAATAAAGAGAGCTAACAAAGCCTTCCTTCCTCCCATTACTTTGCAAACAAAGATTCCAGGACAGCTGAAATGTCCCAAAACTTAAATTTCACAGACCTTAATTTCCTATCTCTCCATATTAACTCAATATATATTATTAGCACATTCTATAGGTTCAAAAAAAGAAATACTTTCATGTATACTTACTTGTAATCCTATTAAATTTAACCCAATAATAAACTGTACTAATTCAAACCCTCAATGTAAATAGCAGGCACACTAATTTCATACCTCATAGATTCAGGAACTGTGCATCAGTATCAAATATGTGAAAGTCAAGCCATAACATATATAATTAGGATAACTTTAAATATGTATGCAAAACTCCTAATTTTACCTCACTTTGTACACAGTATGGTTCCAGCTTTTTGTATGTGTTCTTTAATGTATTTTTTTCCATTTCAATTAAACACAGGTTTGACCTGCTGAAATTCAATAAGCAACTGACTAAGGCTTAAGTGTTACCATTTTCAGCACAATTGCATTACATTTAGGAGACATACACTTACCACTGCTATCTGAAATTTTTTTCTCTCCTCAGTTTTACAAAATGAGGTCAAAAAAACTAAACCAACCACAGCTACCATACAATTATGACAACGTTAACTACACTGAACCGTATGGCAGGCAACAAACTTGAGACAGCATCAAACAGCTGATGCACAAAAGTCCAAATTCAACATTCCAAAGGCAGTTTAGAGGTATTAGTGATATAAAGTACAAAAGTATACATTGATTTAAAAATCAAACAGGTACCGAAGTCAGCATGAACTTATCTATTGCTTGAATTACTGCAACAGCCTGCTTCCAGTTTTCCTGCTTTTCCACCATCAACATAGCCAATGTAACTAACGGTCTCTGCGTTCAAGCACTTCCTTGATAATGCCCAGGAACTCCGTTAATGCCTTAAACTCTTTAACTTCATTATATCATGTAAACACCACTATCAGGCTAACTCCATAAGGCACACATTATTCCTATTTTAAAGATGTGGAAACAGATGCTTAAAAACGTTATGTAACTTGCCGAAAGTCACACAGCTGCCACAGGATACAGCAGGACCCAAACTCATCGTCAAGTAAGAAGTAGTAGGACGCACAACACCAGTACTCAACACATGTGAGCAATTAACAAATGTTACTAGCCACTTACTTAAATATTTTTATTATTCACAGAACATTTTGATTATATTTTCATAACATTAACAAAATGATCTGACATAACTAAAATAATCATGTAAGGGTCATTTGTGCATTGTGCAAGAGAAATACACAATTTGTATCCTGTTTATATATCTCTCAAATTGTGAATTCTCAAATAAGAATGTGGAATTTGAGTTATTTTTGTAATCAACAAGAAAAAAACTCACAAATATACCTTTCACTAAACGATTACCTTCCACATTCTCCAAACTTCTAAAAGCCATGTTGATTTAAAACTCTAATCTTAACTATCTTTCATATTAAAATAATAAAATGACCAATTCTAGTGAAATATTAAAGCTGAAGTAAATAAAGGTAGCTAAAACAAAGTCATAATCAATAAGTACATAAAAGAAAATTTCTGCACTTCTTAAATGAAGCTGAGGCATTATTACGAGGTCCCTAACATTTATGAGACAGGTTACAAAATAGCCAAAGCTCTTATTCATGAATTTCCATTCTGGGAAAAAAAGAAAAGATCAGTATTTTGCCATGACAAAAATAAATTTTTTAAAGCAGAATTTCACAAAGAGTTTTCACATATATTAGCTTATCGATGACCCTCATAACAGAACTGTGAAATAAAATGAACAAAAATAATTATTTTCACATCCAGAAACGTAAGCTACAAAGTTTGGGGACTTGCCCAAAATCCAAAAGCTACTAATTCTGTCTTCAAATCATCCGTTTTCAGTCTTTCCAGGTCACCTCTACTGCACAGACCACACCACCCTACCCAGGCTATCAGCTCGCATATGACAGACAGCCTGGATGCGGAAGACCTTGCAAGGAAGCTCGGGCTGTTCTGGAAACACGGCAAAAAGAGGAGGAGGGGAGACAAAGATACCCTGATTCCTTCAATGACTTATTTTTAAACGAATGTTTCTGGGAGGCTGGTACCCGCTGGAGCAGTGCTCCAACCCAGGCGGCCTAGGTGAGTTTTCTAGGGTATGCCCCGGCTTCCCAGTCCCCCTGACACCTGCCACCACCCATAACTTAGATCTCCGCCCGCCACTGGCTGGGGACAGAACATCTCGGCTCCTCTCACTTCCGAGATGAAGGAAGCCTTTGCTTCAGCCGCCGCGGCTTACCTGTCGGGTCATGAGAGATTTGATTTTTTGCATGTCGAAATCCTGAGGAGGGTACCCTGCCTCAAAGAGCTAACAAATCATACCGAGCCACTACACAGCTGGCCCTGACACTAGGAAGCCATAGTGGGTGGTCACGTGGAGGAGCCGACCCAGGCTATCCTGTCTTGCCCTGGGCATGCTGGGAACTGTAGTCTTCTGGACGCCGGCGGTAGCAACGATGAACTAAAGTGGCCAACCCAGGGACTACATCTCCCAGCAAGCAAAAGAGCGGGTGCTTCAGTTAAGCCGGTAAATATTACTGCTCAGAGCGACCACTGCGGTCGCCGGTCTTACAAAGGTTCTTGCACTAGGCAGTAGCTACTCTTCGGCGAGACGGAAACCTAAGTCACAGGTGACTAGGCGTTGAGCGAAAGATCAAACTCAGAGGAGACAATATATAAGCCAGATTGACGCGATGTCCCCTAGGAGTGTGAGGGAGGAAACCTCACCTGGTCTGGAGGGGCGGGGTGGGAGAACGAGAGACTGACGCGAAGGAGAAGGAACTCAAGAAAGGGCTGTCACTGAGGAGGGGTAACCTGAGAACTCGAGACTACCCCGGGCGCGCTGGGTTTGGCCTGAGGAAAGGTGTGCTCTAGGTTGCCCAATAGGCGACCCTCCAGGTTTAGGGCTGTTCTACCTCAGTCTTGGTATCCCCTGCAAAAGCTCTAAAATCGAAGGATTTTGACGCCCGCCTAATATTTTACCTCCGTACTCTAAAGCAGTGATGACGGGAAATACGACAATAACGAGTATATGTGTCACTTTAAAGTCCTCTTTTCAACTTTTGGCAGTTTAGTTAAATTGGGGAAAGGAACAGGAGTGCCTTTGGGGACACAATTTTAAAAGGACTTTACAATTAAGAGAATATGAGAAGAAGAAGAAAAAGCAGCCCTAAAGCTAACAATGATAGCTAACACTTATCGAAAGCTGAGTACCTGTCAGGAACTGCTAATAGCTTTAAATATATGATTTCATTTATCCACACAAGAATCCTGTGGGTTCCCATTTTAAAGATGATGAAGCAGGTATGGCGAAATTAAGGAACTTGCCTAAGATTACTGCAGATGTGCAAGTAGAAACTGAAGGATTAATCGGTCATCAGATGTGTTAAGATTTTCATGTATTGTGCTGAAGAAAGTTCTAAAGCATGGCACCAATTTTTTTAAGTTTATTTTATTATAATGTTAACTTCTAAAAGTATGACACAGACCCATAATTTCAAAAATATTTCTTAGAATAAAAAAAGTTCAAGTGTGTCAACCTAATAAAAAATACTAGGTGAACAATAGTATGGGTGGTAGTCAGATATGGCAAAACTAATAAAGGTGATTTGCAAATGACTGAAGTTTGGGGGACACTAACAGAGGTTATTTCTGATTCTGAAATTCTATTTTCTCACCCCTTAAAGCCTCGTTTTATTAATTTTTACAAATGAAGTTGTAATATTTTATATAGGGCTTTGTAAGGATAAGTGAGATGATGTAGGTGAATGAAATGTATAAATTGTAAAGCACTATACAATTATGAGGTATTATTGGTTTTGATTCTGCCCAGTTCTCTACTCCAACAGAACCACCTTGTGCATACTTGTATCATCACTGCGTTCAGCAATTCCTTTGAAATTATATGTTTACCTATATGCTTCTCTGACTCTGTTATTTCTAACCCCTTCAAGAAATTCTGGTCACATTTAGGGCAAGTCTAGTTTAGTTTATTCTTTACCTTCTCTAATCTTAATTGTCAGACTGTTCTTTGTGTGTGAAAATCTGCAATATTTAGAAGTCCCTGAAAGCATCAAAAGAAACAAAAACTGCCAGCCATATTAGCCTATAAAATAAAACCCAAGCCAATAAACATTTCTTGATTGTTGCACTCAAGGCAACACTAAAGTAAGCACTTTGATTAATAATCTATGGTTGTGGTCACAAGGAGTTCACAGTTGGGTTTAAAAGCATATCTTAGGGGTGATCTGAGTTCAGTAGATCTCAAACCTGACTGTTCAGATTCACCTGAGGTGTGTGCTGTTATTATTGTTGTTTTCTTTGGGGATGTTTGTTTGTTTAAAATCTTCAGTGATTCTTAAAGGCAGTCCAGCTCTAGCATGTCAAATCCATGCTGTAAAGATGAGAAAACGTATCTGTATAAGGGTTCGAGACCACATATTTCATGAGAGCTTGATCTAGGACTAGAACCCAGATTCAACCCCGGAATTTTCTCCCTCACATACTCAAATACACAAAGTTAAAGATGATCCCCCCAAAAAGTTTTTTTTATCTAATGTGTGTATTTCTATTGGCCAAATTCAGAAAAATGAGTGTTATCCCTATCTATTCGACACTGAAAACGCAAGAAAGTATTGAAACTTTGTTTTACTCCAAAACTCTACATTTTAGTTTATTTCCTACAAACTGGAGAAATGGATAAAAATGGATACAGTCTTCTAAATGTTTTAAGGCTATAACTATAATATTGAAAGCTTGTAAATCAGCGCTGGTGTCTAAATAAACTATATTTTCTAATTCAGCATACCTTAACACTATATGAAATAATTGAACCTTACGTTATTCATTTCTATCTGTCTACGCTCAAAAAAACAAAAAACTTGGCATCCTAACAAACACTTTTTAAAAGGTTTGACATGCTATTTCCTTTCCAATTTTCAAAAAGGTATTTATTTTTAAGATTTATTCAGGACTTTCACATTTACCTGAGAGCTGTTGTTAGTGATAGTCCAGTGCAAAATAATGGAAAGTTTAGATGGTCTGCCACCAAATCCTGGGGAAGGTTTGCTGGATACAAATTCCTTGGTAAAGGAGTGCAGAGCCAAGAGTTAAGTAAATTGATCTGATTCAGGACAATAGGATTAGTAGTAAAGTAGGATAAGGGCATATTACTAATGGCCCAAAACAGGAGGAATGTCTGGAAGCTTAAATAAAAGCTGAGACCCTGGTTTGATTAGAAAGATAAAATTTCTTACCACTCCACAAATACCAAAGCAGTGGAGAGATGCAGCCCCTCCAAGATGATATGACTACACTTCTTGAGCAGGCCATAACAGAAAACAGAACACTTGCCGAAGGTAAAGTAGTGACCTAAAGAGGTGCCCAGGAAGAAGACATTACTGCTTAGTATTTAGCAGCCATATAAGATAGATCAAGGCTTCCGCGAGGCAGCTTTGTAGACTTTACAGAAGTGAACACTAGCACAGGCATAGGCATATGTGATAGCCTCCTCTGGCAGCTAACTCTCCCTGTAAACTGGAGAGAATCCACTAATTACAACAATAAGAAACATTTCTTTCCCCAGTTCTTATTCCCCACTGTTCTACATCTACATTGACCTTGGCATTTCACCACTTCTCCTTAATTGTTTCTGCCACTGCAAAACATGCGTGTGCTAGCTACTTGTGATTAAAAATGTGGATGTTTGAAATTCATGCAGCAGACATTTACTGTATGAAGTAATACCAGTCTGCAATTTAAATAAACTAGACTGTAAACTGTGTAGTGTGATTTGAGAGGTAATAAAAATCCCTGCCCCCAACAAACATACACACACACAAACACACACACACACACACACCCTCCTGCACAGGAGTATACGTGTCCATATCCCATTGTAAATGCACGTGGACACACACACGCATACTCTATCCCAGTGGCTCCTTACATTGCTTGCAGTTTAATCACCGTGGATATAGATTGTTTTAGGTTAATCAGCCTTCTCATTTTAAATGCAAATATAACTAAGATTGGTAAACAGTAACACTACAGGCCCTTTTTTCCTGACTGGAATGATAACAGCAGAACTTCCCAGTGGGTTACAGGTGTGATGTGAGATACGGATGGTAGGAAAATTCTTGTAATTATAAAACACTTCAAACTATTTTTAAGAATCATGTAAAAATTAACAATTGTTGAAGTTAAGCTTGAGCACTTTTTCTCACTTCCTGTATAAACATGTTGAAATCAGAAGTTACTCCAGCAGGTAAGAGTTTATATCTACAGTTTACCACTAGAGGGCGCTTTGTCATGATTATCCCAGTAGCCCTTTCCCTAGATGTGCCGTATTATATTTCAATATGTGCCATGAAATAAAAAGATTACAAGTAAGATTCATATGGCATTTATTTTTAATGTAGCATCTACTATCACCTTATGTCATGAAACAGGGAATATTTTCAAATACAACAAAGAAAATCTCAGAATAAAAAACTCCTTTATATTGAGTATATTTAACACTAGGGAAAAACACAGTACATTGTCTTTATTTCTCTTTTTGCCAGGGACCCAACAAACTTCATTATAATCCAGCACTAGATTGAAAAACACTGAAAACAGCTAATTTAATAAAGGCAATTGGAGATTAATATCAATCTAAAAGATGTTGGGGGAGCCTATGTGATATCTGTAGAACTTCCATATTACTTTCCAAATTGTATTTTGTGCAATCCAATATTAAAATTTATTTGTATTTCTTACGCATCAACTGAGAATCGTAAGACGGGCCAAGGAGCACTTAGAGTTTTGTTTTCTGGAGAAACAACTTAACAAAAATACTAGTTAAGCATTATGCTACGTGCCCAACATCCATGAATGAATAAGATTATTCTCTGTATTTGAGAGCTCAGAGGGAAAATAAACATCCAATAAAATAAAGATTAAGGAGATAAGTGCTGCAATAGATGTATGTACCAGATTTAGAGACAGTGCAGAGAAAGTTGTGGCATTGTTATTATTTTGCAGGGAGGTGGGGGAAGCATGAGGAGCTCTTGCCATTTTTCGGAAGCATGGAGGGATCTGAAAGTGACTGATCTCTGAAGAGGACTTCGTTTTCCCAATAGTCACTTACTTTCTTTGCTTATAGAAGTCCTTCTAGAAGAGTTCAGAGCCTTAATGCAAAGAGTGTTTCCAAACTTGGATTCCAAAGTTACTATCATTCATTTTTTACTTTAATTATGCTTGAGGTATAGTCTTCCTTCCCCTCTTATCATTGAACTTCTTCAGTGGGCCTTTACTGTTAAAACTGATGCATGCAAGGAATTTTCCTTGATTTGATGATTTGATGCAGATTTGGATATATCCTTAACATTTTATATAACAAGGCTAGAACCAGAGCCTTCTTGCAAATAGGGGTTAACTAATAACTTAGTAAATTAAGCGGACATGCTTAGACTATCTGCTGCCATGACAATGGAGAGACCAGGTTGAAAAACTGTAACCTGGACACTGCAGTAGAGGTAAGATCTTTTCTAGATCATTGGTTCACTTCCTCTATGCATCAGCTGTGAAAATGTGGCCTCAGATACTATCTCTTGGCATGCACTTTTCATTATAATTATGCATGGTCCATGCCTCAGTCCCAGTTGGAAACACACCTGTGATTTGCTTTTAAAAATAAGATGAATTCAAAGATTAAATGAAATCAGTCATTGTAATAGGAAACACTGCATAGAAAAAATACGTTTTAAATATATTCTGGATCTCTCTTTTGATTCATTGGTAGAATTTTTACATGTTAGTGACTTCATGAAGATTTATGACTGTTTAGCAGATACATGAGCTACTTCAATTTTCATATAATTTTTTTTAATTTTAAAATAATAATGGCATAGTTCTGCATGATAGAAAACCAGCTTTTGTTTTTAAGGAAATCTCACAATATTCTTTCATTATGAAAACATGCCATTTTTCAGTAAAGTCACGCAAAAGGATGTTTTCCTTCATGTGATTTTTTAATAACTAAGTATAATTTATGAAATATATAGACAATTACTGGTAGTTGCTAAGAAACTCTTCTGAAAGCCATAAGCCTGTATTCTTGCTAAGCACATAACAGGTGTTCCCACTCCCTGTGTCCTTTGTATACACATTCATTCTGTATTCAAATCACAGAAGCAAGAGGCAAGATAGGGTCTGTTACCTCACTGCTAATTTCCCTAGCAAATAAACCAGCAGCTGCTGGTCCAAGTTACCACCGAGAACAGGGCACTGCATGCATGGGACAGGATGCTTTCATGGAGCCCTTCGGTGACACACTTGGGGTCTTTCAGTGCAAAATATACCTCCTTCTCTTCGGTAAGGCCCTGTGTGAATTGTGTTTTAGCTGTTTGTTAGTTTTTTTTTTTTTAATTGTGGACATAAGGTAAATATTTGCTTTAGGCTGTAGATGCATTCAGATAATTGAAGAGCAGGTCAGAACCTTTTAACAATAACACACTGTTACAGCAAAGAAGCAGGAACATTTAAGAGAAATGAGTTTCAATAAATAGATTGTTATTTTCTTGGAACAACAATTATTGTCATAGCACTCATTAAGAGAATTCAGATATTTTTAAAATATAATGAATTTCTTCTTTTAGAGTTTACATATAGGTTCAATAGTCTTTAATGCATTTATTTCAGCAAATATTCTAATAGGCCATGAAATTGTGACCACTTAGAGTGAAACTACAAATAATTTACGAAAATTGTTTTCTTTTTAATTAAAGATATTGTTGCAAACTGTTTACTGCTTTGTTTTAAGTTATCTGTCTCATCTTATGAAATATGGAAGAAAGGTAAGATTCCAAACTAACAAAAAAATTTCCTACACAAAAGGGAGAACGTGTTTGAAAACATTGTTACTCCAAAATGCCTTTAGCTTTTCTCTTTGCCCAATGGCTAGTCCTATTAAAAATTTTTTTCTACCTTAATATTTTCCCTCATTCTCCTCTTTATCTTTCGAGTTTAAAGGAGTCTCTTTCCAGCATTCCAACTGCTGTCTGTCAACATTATTTTCACCAGATGTTCTCATTTCCATTCTTCCTATTTATCAGTTTTAAAAGTCAAATCAATTTCCTGTTTTGTTTATATTCAACAGATAGGAGTTCAAAAAAGGCTACATTTTTTAAAAATTAAGAACAGCTTAGCAAAATAAGCAATTTGACTTTTAGGCTTCTCCAGCTATTTAGAGCTTTACTTTCACTCCTATATTTTGTTAAAGTTTGCATTGTAAATGTTATTATTCAAATTCATACCTACTGTTGTACCTATCTCACACATTTGAAATGTACAGTTTGTAAATTTTTTTAAGTCTTTGAGTTTCCCAGAGTTGTGATTGTTCCAGTTATCACAGTATTTATGTTATCAAATTTAAGCCTATAATAGATTTTTGTTTTCTAAAATTGTTTGAAAAAGTAAATAATTATTATAACTGTCTCTACCTTTGTGCATTTTTCTTCCTTTTGAAAGTATCCTGGGTCATCGTCCCACTTATTTTTATATTTAAAACAGTAGGACTACTATCATTTTATAAGTGTTGTTTTTGAAACTGGCGTTAAGAAGAACTTAGAGACAATTTAGTTAAGGAATTCAACTAAAATAAAACAAATGTACCTTAGGAAAATAGCATGTTCGTAAATAGCTAAAGCAGTTTTTATACCTTAAGACCTTCTCTCTTCTGCAAATTTGCTTTTCTCCATAGGCAGTGTGTTGTAAAGACCACAGATGATTTGGCAATCTTTGCTTTTAGGAATATTGAAGTTGTGTTTGCTTCTTCTTTTTAAAAAATTTTTAAAAATTTGAAGCCTAAAATGTACAGTTTGTACAGTTTATTCAAAACACATCATAATTTCTATTTTCTCTAAAGATGCAAGATTTTATTTTCAGTCAACAATACTTGTGTTATGCTTGTTAATACCACACACGATAACAGGGAAGTAAATGCCAGCTATTTTGAGCTACAGCAGAGGTCACTTTGTGAAATCTGATGTTTATATTCAATACAATGAAACCGGTCTAGGGAGTCCTTTGTTGCTGGAATATAGATAAATTCTACAGTAGGACTTCAAGTGTACCTTAACACTGGATACTTTTTTATAGTGCTATTGTCATACAATGTAAGAGGGTCTGTAAAGGAGGGATCATTGCTGCAATTTTGTATGTCAGATTATGATTAGTATTATAAATGTTTCTCCAGATTTGTGTAATGCCTTATATGCAAAAAGTCAAGATTTTTTTAACAGAACTATAATTTATAAGAGTTTTTGTTTGTTATACTCAGAAAGTAATAGTGAATATAATAATAAAATCGAATTTAAATTTCCATTTAAGTCCAAATATTTGGACTACTAAAAATAAATTTAAATTTCATCCATTTTTATATTATTTATTATTTTTGTTTTTGTATTTTTTCAAATAGAGACAGGGGTCTCGCTGTGTTGCCCAAGCTGGTCTTAAACTCCTGGGCTCAAGCAATCTGCCACCTCAGTCCCCTAAAGTGCCTGGGATTACAGGCATTAGCCACCACAACCAGCCTTTTTATATTATTTATTTTCTTGAAGTTTATCTGTTCATGCAGAGGATGATTTTCTAAAATCAATAGGTTTAGTCCTTTGGGTTTTCTCATACAACTAGAAAACAGCACTTGAAAATTTCTCAAAATGAAGCTAAGTTTTCTCACATTAGTAAACTACTGTGTTTGACAGCATGAATTCATCACATCTGTAGTGGGTGACACATCAATGATAAGAGAGTATGTGTTCCTAGAATGTGGAGGAAGCATTCAATTATCTGTTTATTCCCAAATTTCACTACAAGCAAAGATTGTATCATATTGATAGGTTCATGTCCAATGAAGAGATTTTACGTGGCTGAGATAAGATACTGTATAAAGAAAATTTCATTCCCTGCTGACATTCTTATAACTTGCTACCTATAATTTATCTGATAAAAAATTGTATAGGCAATCTCTAAGCAAACAGTTACTGTAACAGCTGTGCTATTTCTCACTGTCACACATTTGAAAAAGCATACATATTTGAAAAAAACTTTTCATTTAATAAGAAAGCACTGAACCTATTCAGAGATATTGATGGCAATATATTATTTAAGGTATTATTACATGATGCAGTCTAAAATAGACCCCAAAACTAATTTTCCCCTAAATAATGATCACAAACGCTATATTAAATATCTTTTTCTACTAATGTAGTGTTATTTTTTCTCAGAGCTTCAATATTTGTATTGTATTTAATATTTCATTAAATAAAATTTTCCTCCTATAATTTTAGTCATGGACTCTCTAACCAGTCTTTTCATATTTAAGATTCAACATTCTGGGTCAAGATCCAAAAGTCATCAACATTTCTATTCCAGCAATATTGTCACCCCATAGTAATATAGTGCCTCCCAACCATTTCCAGAATATTAAATAAATCTCAATCTTTTCAAATATAACTACAAAGGAAGTCAATTACAAAAAAAGCAGAGAAGGACTTTTGCAATGGCTTTCCCAAATGACAAGCACAAAATGGGTCAGAATCCATTCAGACCTTCTCAGCCTAATGGTGGTTTCTAGGCTGAGTTGTGAAATGTCCTAAGTGAACCAACACATCCATGACAAAACTGCTCCCTATTAGCAGCCATGCAGCTTTTTCCAGTGCATTCCCAAGGCAATTATACAGACTTCCATCATTCTCCTTGATTTCTTTGTAAAAAACACAGAATTGCTGTTTTATTAAAGGATATCCAAGGATTGACAACTTAATAAATGAACCAAAAACTGGGACTCAATTCTTCAAAATTATTTAGGCCCTCTCTCAATTTGGGTCCTCTCAAAACTCTCTGGGCCCTTCACCTTCAAATATAGGTAGCTGCTACCCTTAGAAAAGCACCTCAGGATGTCAATAACATAAAATTAAGAGAGTCGAGAAAGGCCTTACACCTTATCTGATATTACCTCCTATTCACACATGAGAAAACTGAGTCTGAAAATTAAAATGACTCATTTAAGGTCACATAACTGACCAATCACCATTTTACCCCAAGTATGTGTCCTTTACTAGGACTTCATATTTCAGTAGATCTTTAACTTTATTAAAGTAACAAGCACAGTAATCTTCAAGTTAAGAGAATAGGTGCTTGAAAATCATTATTTTAGAGCTATTTGCAAGTGATAAATTTAAGACTCAATGGCGGACATAGAACATGGGAGTCCAAGATCAGGAGTGAGCCATGAAACACTTGTAAATGTTTTCATATTTACACAAGTAAAAAAAAAAGGAGGGAGCAATACACTTAATACAGTGAAAGTTCCAATTTACATGTCTTAAGTTAGTAATAACAGGTACTAAGCCTATTTTTTTTTGTTGTCGCTTACCAGGAACTTGTCAGGAACTGCCTATCTTCAACTTCAATGAAAGACATATAAATGCATTTTGTTTTGTACAGAAAACAGATAGACAAAGAGGAATCTTTTCCTGTGCTGATCTCCCATCCAAAGGCCCAATGTCTTACTAAATCTATGACTTTAAGAGTTTCACCCCGACTGTCAGCCTCTGCTTCACATATCTTAGACATCACTAATTTTGAGACATAGATTTCTCTCTCCCATCTTTCTTTCTCTCTCCTACTATTTCCTTGCGAAAACCACTACTTCTTTTCTGCAATCCACTTTATCTCCTCTTTAGAATTCCCAGCACCCAGTTTTCTCTTTTTCTAATCACTCAAATTAGGAAAAATTCCAGATTTAATAGTCTTATACTTGGCAGAAAAGAATACAGAAGGGAATTCTCATCTTTATAACTGCTTTGTTATGGACCAATCACCAAAGTGTGCAAGTAGGTCCATTATCAGAAGAAAAAAAAAATTCTTAGAAGTTAATCACAAAAACACACAGAGGCCAAGGAGACAATAAGACATGTCTTTATGTTTCTTTTACAGTCATCTGCTTTTCAGTCCATATGGTAAGTTTCAGTTGCAAGTCTAGGAGTCTCTTCTCCCTCTAACTAACTATCTTCCTCTTTGGTGTTTTCTCCTCTTGGATTCTTTCCTCTAACTTCTCTGCCAACCCCAGAGTCTCACTCTCTACTAATAGCTAGCCAAAGGCCCAAACTGTGGGAATCTTTGCTTCTACCTCCACTCTGGGAAGGAAGGAGATAAATTTACTGTTGGTAGAACTGGATTCCTCATAGGAACAGGCCTACATCTTTGAGTTTTTCCAAGGAAATAATCACAAAAGGCAAACAGATCTTTCTACCTTTCCCTTTTTAAAATTGATGGCCTTTCATGACATGACTTGGATGAAGCTTGAGGACTCCCTTTCTAGTAGAATGAAATCAAAAAAATGTAGAAAAAAATGAAAAAGTGGAAGCGATCAAAGAGGATGAACATTTTGTATTTGAGAAATTTAAAATTGTAAAATGCTTCTATTTATATCTAATTTCCATCTCTTCTCACCTGCTTAAGGATTTTATTCCACTTTCACCCATCTCTATTCTGCCTCATCAACATTTCCCTTTCCAGTGAAACATTCCCAATAGCAAAAAACTCTCTTTATTTCACATTTTTGATCCTTCTCCAGCTTCTGTCCCATCTCTCTGCTCCTCTTCACAGCAAAACTCCCCAAAAGTGTTGTCTATACTCATTGTCTACAGTTTCTTTTCATTGTCTATTTTTTCTCTCATCATTCAAAATATTCCACATTTAAATTTCTCTCACTCTCTCCTCTACTACGTCAAATGTTCCTATGATGTAGGTATCATATTGCCCCTTTTAATATGAGGATTTTGAAGCAAAGAGCTTCCAGCAACATGGTAACCTGAGCTAAGGAAGACCCTCTTCCCCCTGCAAATACATAGAAATGCTAAATAAAATAAAATAATATATCATGGCTTAAGGTAAGACGGGGAAATCTCCAGTTGCCAGAAACTGGGAAGAAACCTGAAGACACAGCAGTGAATGCATGGGCCCAGAAATCCCCAGCACTGCCCAGGGCTATCCACTGGGCAGAGCTCCATGTCCCAAGGCCCTCTCAGGCCCCTCATTCTCTCTTAAATTCACATTAGTCAGGATTTCACAACATTGCCTCTTAGATGTCTAATGGGCATCTTAAAATGAACGCTCCCAAAACTGAATCCTCGTCTTTCCCACAAAAACTATTCTCCCCACAGTCTTCCCCATGATTAATTTATTTACTGCAATTCCTTTCTTCCAGTTGGTCCGAGTCAAGAAGCTTGGCATCCTCTTTGTTTCTGACATCCTCAAAGTGTCAGCAAATCCTTTTGTCACAATCAGACTTTTTCCAAAACGTCTTTTACTAACACCCTAGTTTCCAGCACAGTTGTCTCTGGCCTATTACATTGCAGTCACCTCCTAACTAAGTGTTCTCCCTGTTCCTGCTCTAGCCCTATTCCTGTGTATTCTCACAGCAGCTAGACTAGGTCTAATAAAACATTTAAAAAATAGCCCTTTTCTGTTCATGAAACTCCTATTGCATCCCCATCTTAGAGTAAAATTGCCAGAGTTTTTCCTGTGATCCTAAGGTCCTGCCAGCCTGTCACAGCCACCTCACTGACCTCATATCTTATCATGCTCCTCCTCCTCCACTGTGCTCCATCTGTACCTGCCTCTTGCTGTTTCTCAAATACACCAACCAGATGCCTGTTCTGGGTGGAAATAACTGGTCATGACTGATAATGGTTTAATACCACTCTCCTTGGGATATTTGCATTTGGCAAGAATTTGGCTAAAAGGAAGAACTTCCAATAATGGAATATTCAGTCATTTCAGATGGCTTTAAGGGAAACTGTTAGGAGGAAATAACCTCTAGTATTTCTCAAATCACATAGTTAGATTATGATATGATATGACAGACATTAATATAGTCATAATTCCAAATGTTTTAATGGTTTCATTGGACTTTAGAAGTAGTAAACTTTCTTAGTTCTCCTTTTCCCATTATTCCGTAGCAATCGTAGAAAATAACTTCTGCTTTTCCTTTTTATCTTGTGCAACCAGCACAGTCTTTGGGTGGAGTTTTTTAAGTGCAGAAGGTTTCAGGGACAAATATTTACCTCTATATGTAACCAGTACTAGAATAGTCAGTACCTAGAAGCCACTCTTCTTTGAAAAGGATTATCACCTGATCAGGTTCTCTCTGCATTTGCCCCTTTAGATTGTGAAATGTGGCTCAAGGTCTTCACAACTTTCCTTTCCTTTGCAACAGGTGCTTGCTCGGGGCTGAAGGTGACAGTGCCATCACACACTGTCCATGGCGTCAGAGGTCAGGCCCTCTACCTACCCGTCCACTATGGCTTCCACACTCCAGCATCAGACATCCAGATCATATGGCTATTTGAGAGACCCCACACGATGCCCAAATACTTACTGGGCTCTGTGAATAAGTCTGTGGTTCCTGACTTGGAATACCAACACAAGTTCACCATGATGCCACCCAATGCATCTCTGCTTATCAACCCACTGCAGTTCCCTGATGAAGGCAATTACATCGTGAAGGTCAACATTCAGGGAAATGGAACTCTATCTGCCAGTCAGAAGATACAAGTCACGGTTGATGGTGAGTCCCCTGTGAGTGTACGAGGGCAGCAGTCTAGCATGGTAGTTAGCAAAGGCTCAGGAGACTAAACTACTTCGGCTTTAGATCTTGGCTTCACAACTTTGCACAAATCAATTAATCCTCAAAGCCTCAATGTCTCATGGCACTAATGACATTATCTACCTCACAAGGCTTTCTGAAGATTAAATAAGACATGCACATAAGAGATATACCTAGTGCAATAGGTAATCAAGCACTAAGTATAACTTATTGTTTGTTTGCCTGGGAACTATCAAGTATAATGTTGCTAATTTGATGAGATGGAGAAAATCTTATTTTCTCAACAATAGACTGTACCCTGGGAAGAGCCCTATTTTTGTCATGAAGATTTTTGTTTCAGTACACTGTTTGGAAGAGGATGAGACTTGTGCAAGAATGGTACTTAAGGACAATGGACATGCCTGGAAATGTCCTCTGAGGAGGAGTGGGGTCAGCTAACTTTCAGACACTTATTTTCCTTATTGAAATAAGTGACATATGTAAAATATACTATGTCCAAAGCCCAACTTCTGATTTTTGATCTCTACACCTGTTTATTTGACAGTATTCCCCATTTTAATAAATACAAATTCCATTCTATCAATTGCTCTAGCCAAAACCTTGTAGTCACCGTTGACCTCCTCTTTTTCTCACATCCCACATCCAGTCCACGGGAAAGCCTATTGGCTTTACCTTGAAAATATAGACAAAATCCAACCACTTACCACCCCCAGTACTGCCCCACTCAATACCACAATCAGCCGTGGCCTGAACTGTCCTAATAGCTTTGCCACCTACTCTCCCTGCTTCTATTCCTGCCTCCTTCAGCTTAAAATCCTCCCATTGCTTCTATCTCACTCAGAGTAAAAGTCAAAGTATTAACAATCTGCAATGCCCCACATACCCAGCGCCTATCTGACCCCATTTTCCTATCTGCATCCCCCTCACTCACTCGGTTCTGGCCATGCTGGCCTTCATGCTCTTCCTGGAATGGGCCAAAACACACTCCTCCTCAGGGCCTTTGTACTTGCTGTTTGCTCTACCTAGATAGCTTTTCTCCAAGATACTAGCATGCTCCCCTCGTTTCCTTTAGGTCTTGGCTCAAATGTCACTTTATCTGTGAAGCCTTTACTGACCACCCTATATAAAATGTAATCTCACTTCAACACACACACACACACACACACACACACACACACAGACACACATGCTCAGAGAAAATAAGAGAGAGAGAGAGAGTCACTCTCTATCTCCAATTCTGCTTCTCTCTTTTTCATAGCTTTTATTACTACCTGGGCATATTATAGATTTTTATTTGTTTATTCTTTCTCTTCCCTACCTAGAATATGAGGTCCCTAGGAGCAGGGACTTTGTATTATTTGCTGCTTTGTCCTCAGTGCTTAAAACCTTTGCTGACCACTAGTAGATTCAGCAACTATCTGTGGAATAAATGAGTGGCCACAGAGGAGACTGGGGAGGCTTCAGAGGAGTAAAGATGCAGAAGGTAGAAGCAAATGCCTAGAGAGCAACTGTGGGGAAAAAGAAAAGAGAGATCTAAAGGGAATTTCCATGAAGATTTCCTATATGGTGTCCTGTCTCCCTCCTAATAGAATCCTTTCTTGTGAATCAGTAGTAAAGTTGAATCTGCTTAGGAAAATGCAACCAAAAACTTAGTAAAGCCTGAATAGGGTTTTAGGCCCCGTGCCAAAATTCTTCTCAGAAGAAAAACTTCTTCATCTGAGTTATACTGTTTTAAGCAAATGTATGATCACAATACCAGTGACTATTCTAATGATTGGTTCTTCTCATAAAAAACTGTTGATGTGTTACCTATTTATCTCATACCACTTACAGTTCCACACACAGGTACATTTGAAATATAAGCTTTTTCTGCATATTAAATGTACACAATTTATTTTTCTTTTAAAATCATAATATCATAAACATAAAGCCTTTCCCAATCTTTTGTTCTTGCCAGGGAAGATGAAGGATTAAATTAAATCGATGAGCCAGTTGATTACACCCTTCTTGAAAAGTGCTATAGGCTTCAGAATTACTCGACTCCCCTATAAGTTACCTTTCGACCTCCTTTCTCTTATCTTTCACTTTCTTCTGTCTTCTCTGGGATGGAGAATTTGGTCAGTTTGTGCCCTAATGCACATTTTCCAGTGTACAAAAATATGAGCACAAGTCAAAATAAATCTACCTGAGGAAGATGCATCGACCCTAATTAAAAGCTTGAAAGGAAATTGAAGTCTGAACATTGGACACAATCATCTCTCACTTATGTATCATCCTATTCTCTCTGTGTCATGTAGCCATACATAGAAGGAGATTATTAAATACACCTCTCTCCAAAATGCAGAAGAGAAACATTGCCAGATGTGAAGCCCTCTTCATTTTGCCACTGACTGCTGTGTAACTCTGGGCAAGCCACTGTTTTTATTAATTAAGTCAAGAACTTCAATGACTAAAGAAAATTGCCAGAAATGGTTGCAGATTCTTATATAATTCTACCATGCTTATATAATCCATCAACTTTACAGTTAAAATTCAGAGAGAAAATATTTACTCATTTTTGGAAATTTGCTTTGACAAATATTATTAAGAGCCTACTGTGTGGCAGATGATGAAATAAGACTATTTTCCTGAGACTTGACTTTCCAACAGGAATTTCTATTGGATTTGTATTTTTTTCTCTAATTTGATAAAAGCCCAAGAATATATTTTATCCTATTTTCAGACTGAGTCAGTGTTGAAATGTAGGCTTTGGTTTGTTAAAGTGACTAACATAATGTTACAACACAAATGCAAAGCAATTGAAGTTTATAATTGCTTCATGACATACATAGAAAGAATAGTTTTACATATGTGATTCACTAAAATTATCCCTCAGTTTCCCAAAAGTATAGTATATATGTTAGCTGTATATTTTGCAGATGATAGAAATTTGAGTTCACCACATCCATCCCAACCAGCTGCTATTGGGACATTAGGACAAATCAATAGAGAGGAATAACCATATAAATTTTGCCTGTGAAAGTGTACCTTTATGGTGTTGGTGAAAGCACAATGAACAGGAAATAAGGAAGCTGGCATTCTCAGCCACCTATAAAGTAAAGGGCTTCATTAGACCATCCTTGAAAAGTAAGTTCTGGAATTTGATTATCTCTGACTATAAATGATATTCTCATATTTTGTCATTTTGCATTTTCCCTGGCTTTTTATTCTCTTCTCTTCTTTAGTTATTACCTGAGCTGTCTACATTTACAGTGTAAAATGCTGGAATAATTTCTCCAGGAGTTCATATTTGAAAGACCTCATAGGGTTTTATTATATTTCCATGAAAAGAAAAAATCATTCATATCTCTCTTAATATTGCAGATCCTGTCACAAAGCCAGTGGTGCAGATTCATCCTCCCTCTGGGGCTGTGGAGTATGTGGGGAACATGACCCTGACATGCCATGTGGAAGGGGGCACTCGGCTAGCTTACCAATGGCTAAAAAATGGGAGACCTGTCCACACCAGCTCCACCTACTCCTTTTCTCCCCAAAACAATACCCTTCATATTGCTCCAGTAACCAAGGAAGACATTGGGAATTACAGCTGCCTGGTGAGGAACCCTGTCAGTGAAACGGAAAGTGATATCATTATGCCCATCATATATTGTAAGTTTATTTTTTTTTAACTCACGAGTTGTTTTTTGTTGTTTTCTGAGAATATCTCCCAGGATAGTTACAGAGAATATAAGTACCAGATGTCATTTGGCTTTTTACCATTATTGTAGTTCAGTAGTTCTAATCACACCTCCTAGGCACTGTCTTGTATGAAATATGTCTACTAGCACAATCCTATTTCTTAAAGATCAAGTTGAAATACTGGCCAGGGGCCATTCAGGTTGTATTTCATGATTCAGTCTATTGTGCGACCTCATTTCCAGTGGAAAGCAAGATTCTCAATTTCAAGAACCCAGAACAATGCAGAGGCTGCAATGAAAAAACCGAAAGAATATCTTGAGAACTTTTTTCCTCTCCAAATATTACCATTCCTGAATTTAACATACTTTATTTTTCTCTTGTAAAATATTTTCTTTACATCAATTCTTTCTTCTAGCTCTTTATCTGTATGTCTTTCCATCCCTACCTGCCTATCTTTAAACTCTAGCCATAGGTTTAAATGAAAAAGTCCTGGGGAAATTTACTTAAGCAATTATAGGCAAATGCAAATATCATTTTTGAAATATACTTTTGTTTTGCTATACAGTTCATATTAATCTGTCAAAATGAAAATAACATCTTTCTTTCAACATGTGCAAGTCTATGCACCAATCTCATTATTATCACAGAATATGCTGTGATACACAGTGTGGAAAATATAAAAATGGGAGAGAAAACCATAATCAAACCTGCAAATGTTAAATATTATGCTTTAGGCTCCTAAGGCTTCTTTCCTTCACGATGTTATTTGAAAGAATGAGAATACCCCAATTTGAGTAAGTTCACACTTTACAGAATCTATCTTTTGCTGACAGACTGAACTTTCTTCTTTACATTATTTTAAACATTACCTATGAAAATCTTATAGAGAAACACCTATCACATGCAAAGACTAATGACAGATAATAGAAAGAAGAACATTTAGACAATTTACAAATGTGGCTTCCATTTACACATTGTAAAGATGAATTATCTACATGGCTTAAGAAAGATTTTGACTCATTAATTGGTAATTGTGAACATTGCATTACTAATTTTTGTCTTCACTATTTTTACTTTCAAATGCAGAATTCTTCACTTGGTCAACATCTCATCTTATTGATATTCATTCATTCACTTACTTATTCATTTATGCACTCATTCATTTATAATTATTTGATTTTAAAAAATCACACATCAGGGTCTTGTTTGTGCTAAACAATTACTACCTACCGTATAACATGTACAAACACAACCCAGACCCATTAATTTAATAATTTTTCTTGCTATCACTATTTTAGCCCTGTTTTTGTTCTGGTTGGTTGGTTTTGTTGCTTTTGAGTAACAAAAATTAAATAAAATATATACTGTAATCTGAAGATGGGTTGTATATGCTATCTCTGGATGTGGCATCCAAATGTTTACAATCTTTATCATTCCCTGCAAGCTGGGAATATGTGCCTTGGTTGGTGTTATTCACACTTCTCTTTCTTCATCTGGTTACCTTCTTCTTGCCTCATGACATCATCATCCTTTCCAGAAAGGTTTACCTGCCTCCACTTGTCTCACCTCCTCAGTGTCACTAACAGGTTCATTTTGCTCCTTCAGCATCCTAGGCACTCTCATTCCTGGTCCTCACTGCATTATATTTTTCTTGACTCTTGTGAACACCCCAAACCCAAACCAGAGTTCTGCATTCTTCATCTTTGTATCCATAGGGCAATAGCTGACAGAGATTAAGAAATCAATAAAGTTTCTTGAACTTAACTAAAATGGAACAGATTATCTTTCTTCATATCCCTTTTAGATTCCAGTTTTACTTGACGATGCTGTAAAAAGGCTAAATTCTCATTATAAGGTGACAGCTTCTTCATTATAGTGCTTTGGCACTTTTTTTCCTGACCTTTAGCAAAATCAAGTATTCTGTTTTCTAAAGGCACTGTTTCTGTGAAGGGTTTTTTCATGAAAGTAGGAACTATTTTTTATTTTGGCAGAAAAAGTATAATAAAATCTATTAAGATTGACTACTTATGAGGTTGTGATGTCATAATCTGGTATTGGCCTCGGTGGAATACAATGTCAAGCCAATAACTCAGACAAGTATCTACTTGCAGTTCATGATATGCCTTCAAGCTCCAGTTGTAAATAATAACCCAGTAACCACTGCATTTTGTGTGCAACATATGGCAATGCTGCAGTGGAGAGCTCTAAGTGATAAAAATTAAAGGGGAAAAAAGGTCATTCACGGTAAATACTTACCATCTGCTCCCAAGCAGGGTGGCAAACAGCATCATGATGTAAATTTAGGTACTGTTCCCACACAGCCATAAATTGTTAAAGAGAACAGATGATATGTGATTTTACAAGTCATTTAGTAAACAGCCATCCCCAAGGCAAAGGGTTCATTTCTATTGGGAGCTCTCTGCCAAAGGCAAGAAAGTAAACCATAATCCAAAGTCAAAATGGAATTATCCTTCTGCTTTCATCTTCAGTATCAGAGGTCACTCTAGTTGAATCACTCCAAATATCTCCAATTGGATTGCCCATTCACTTGAATAATGTACTAGGCTGCCCCTCCAAGTAGAGGGATGGTCAGCCTGGAGTTCTAATGATAAAGGAAATAACATCATAGTAGAGTCAGAAGAAAGTATATTGTAAGCAACATGTAGAGTGTGAGATGTAGTTAAATTTGTGTGCATGTGTGATAAAGAGAGAGAGAAAAAGATGCATTAAAGAAAGACTTGAAAATTATCCACTGAAATGTGGATATTCGTTCTCTGAGCAATAAAATTACAAATGACTTTCTTTTCATCTTTGTGCTTCTCTGAATTTTAGGATTTTCTGCAAAAAAAACCCGTGCATTTCTTATATAAACAGATAAACTATGTTACTTTTTAAGAAACATATCAGAAGCAAGGAACTGAAATGCTTCAAAGTGTTAGGTTCCAAGAGTCGGAAGAGGTGTTGAGGTGGGGGCAAGGAAGTTTGAGGGATGTGAGGCTGCTACTGAAGAGCCAGATATAGCATATAAATAAAACAGACAGAAGAGAAAAAATTATGCCAATCATGAAACCCAATAAATGGGGAAGCAACAAAATCAAAATACACATGATTAAGGAAGATAAGATAATCAGATTACTTTCTTTAAAGGTATTTTTATTTTAAACCAGAATGAACTTATTAAATTAGGTAATTGACCTTATTTACTAGCCTTGGCTCTAAATGACTATGGGCTTCCTCTACAAATTAAACCTACCCTCTGAAATTGAAATTGAAGAATTACTGCTTGTGAGAATACTCCATTATGCTGCAGGGTCCTAAGGCAACTCCAAATGAGGAGTTCCCCAAAAAGTTTTGAGCAATGTCAGCACGCTTGAAAAGGAGTAACACTCATTTTTATGTGTATTAAATTACTAGACAGTTTGTTTTTATAGCCCCATTCTCTATACCCTGAAAACCAGGGGGAAGACGAAGACCTAAATCGAGTGGCTGTATTTTTGTGACCACATTTTTCTTCTTTATCAAGTCTGTCTTGCTCTACTCTCAGAAAGACCCTCAGACTTTAGTTTTTGTACATAGACTCAGGTCTCTTGCTCTCCCAAACTACGGTAAATTCCTCCTGCTGGTTTCCTTCGGTGTGAACCATAACTGTGCCCGCTACTTGGTGATCTTTCCTTCCCTAATGTTCTATCAATGCTGACAACATGAAGGGTCCCTTCTGAACCACAGGGCCTGAGATAATAGCCATACATAGTATGTGGTCAACATCTCAGATGTCTTCACTATGCCTAGACTCATACCATGTGCAAAGTAATCTCAATATTGATTTCGGTTGAGTGAGCAAAAACAAATTTTTGTTCCCATTACACTACTTACTGTTTAGTGGAATTCAGAACAAAAGAGTTCCATTTGACAGCACACTGTTCTAAACGTTTTATCACAGTGGTTTCACCTGAGACTGTGTCACAGCCTGAAATGAGAGAACAGGCTTCTTATACAGTAACAGGAAAGGGGCAGAAATTTCTCCTTATTTTAATCCTGTACCTTCAGTTCCTGATTACTTTAAATTGAAAGTACTAACTTCTGTTTGCTTTCTGAAAGCAGGCTTATCTCATGCAGGTTTATTAATAAAAACCCATATGGTTCCTTCACATTTCTCCATATGTCTTTTTCTCTAGAAAGAAAACATAGATTAGTCTGTTTTCTAGCTGAAGATAATCTATTGTTTTGTATATTCGTTTTCTGTTATAGCTTAGAAAATTTGTCTCCTCTGTGGCAGATTGGTCAGAAAATGCTGACATGATAGAGAACCACTCTGGGAATTTGCAAACTTGGGATTGGTTTGCCAATATCCAAAATGGTTTTACTAGGTTGGTGCAAAAGTAATCACAGTTTTTGCCATTACTTTTAATGGCATGGCAAGAATCCTGGTGTTTCAAAGGGGTTAGAAAGAATCTTGGCAATCAGTCCTCTAACCTGTCTTTTTATATTAAAAGGTGAGGAAAATGAGACCCAAAAAATTCAAATGACTTCTAAAGAATGCCTAGCTAGTGATTGAAAAAATTAGTTACCCTAATGTTTAGTTACTACATTCTATTTTTCTATATGTTGAGAGATAAATAGCTTATACTTTTAAAAAAATCAGGACCTTTAAGATTAGGCCATTACTGAGCAAACCATCCATACCCATATCCAGTTTGTAAATTCCCTAACAATATGAATGTCTCATACCTCTATCTCCCGTATACTAAATATATTATCTCATACTTAGCATCATCTCTCAAATAAATATTTATTACTTGATTGGATGATTACAGAATTAATATTAATATATAATTAGTAATTGATTGTAGAACTAGTACTACAGTTAGACAACAACAAACTATTATGATATAGGAAGTTATACCACTTATACTTTATTTCTTTTTAGAGAAGTAATGTGAATGATTAAGTGCATATATTTTAGAATCCCAGCTCTGCTATTTAATAGCTATATGACCATGGGCAAATAAATTGTTTAAATATCTCTTTCCTCATCTTAAAATTAGAATAATAACATCTACCTCATGGTGGTTGCTCTAAATATTAAATGTTGTTATCTGCATAAGCACTTAAAGTGCCTTCTCATGGCAGATATCCAATAAATATTGGTAATGATCAGCTGAAAGGTGAACATAAGCACTGAAACTCAAAGATTTTTAGACTATAAGCCAGGATTTAGACTGAATGAGAAAACCTATCTAGGAGAAGAATTTTTTTTAATTTTCCTTATTCTCTGAAGAAAGCAATGGGAAATGTGTCTTCACCTACTGGCAACCTAACACCATAGAAATGGTACAATGCTACAGGAGTACTGCAATGTGGAAAAAAACACCAGGGGTTAAGTAGTTAATGATAAAGAAGATGTAATTTTTTTTTCAAATGGAATCCTAATCTTAGCTGGGGTGTGGGTGGGAGGATTTTAAAAATTCTTTAACTGTTAAAATGTTGTAAAAATACCAAACACCCCTATGTCTATTTGCACAGTGTCCCATGTGAAACAATGTCTTTTATAAATATTTACATGGCCTACCCTAGCACTGAGAAGAAAAATAGATAATACTGAAAGTATGGTTGTTAAAGAGAAAATAGTGGCCATAATCTCTTGTAAAAATATTTTCAAGTACAATGACTATTTCAGAAATATTAATGTGTAGAAGCTAAAAAGTTGATCTAATAGACATAGAGAGTAGAATAGTAGTTACTAGAGATGGGGAAGAGTGGGGTGGTGGGGGGTAGCCAAAAGTTGGTTAATAGACACAAAAATAGTTAATGGACAGCTAGATATGAGGAATAAGTTCTTGTGTTCTATAGCACTATAGGGTGACTATAATTAACGGCAATTTATGGTGTATTTTCAAACAGCAACAATGGTAGACTTTGAATGTACCCAACAAAAGGAAATAATAAATGTTTGAGGTGATGGAGATACTAATTAGACTGATTTAATCATTACACACTGTATACATGTATCAAAACATGTGATCAAAACATCACACTGTACCTCATAAATACGTACGATTATGTCTCAATTAAAAATAATAATAAAATAAATCAGCATATAAAAATAAGCTAGTCACACAAAAACGGCAAGATTGAATTTGTCTACAAGATTGCAGATTTATCAATACATTACTCAAAACCTTAGCATCACAATTATGATGACAGTATTTGTAAAATTGTATATGAAGTTTCAGGCTTTTACTATTTCAGATTAGTTCAAATCACTATTTCAAATCAAATCTCAAATAATTTTCACTTTCATCGATATCAAAATAAAACATATTTAGGTCCTCATCATTTATTGGGAGTCTAAGCAAGGACCTGCTCATCCAATTCTAAGATGAAAACTTTCAAAAACAGTAAAATGCTACTAAGCTCTCCCAAACTCAAAACCTATGTTGTGATTACTTGTGTTACTTATCTATTTTTTTTATATTGATGCAGATGGACCTTATGGACTTCAAGTGAATTCTGATAAAGGGCTAAAAGTAGGGGAAGTGTTTACTGTTGACCTTGGAGAGGCCATCCTATTTGATTGTTCTGCTGATTCTCATCCTCCCAACACCTACTCCTGGATTAGGAGGACTGACAATACTACATATATCATTAAGCATGGGCCTCGCTTAGAAGTTGCATCTGAGAAAGTAGCCCAGAAGACAATGGACTATGTGTGCTGTGCTTACAACAACATAACCGGCAGGCAAGATGAAACTCATTTCACAGTTATCATCACTTCCGTAGGTAAGTGTGACATACAAGGAAGGGATCCTAATAAAACATGAATGCATGCTGGCCTTGCACTTCCCCTATCTTATACCTAGGTAGAAAAGAAAATCATTGTGGGATTATTTATATATTCTAAAAATCTCTCTTTCCAAAGTTAACTAAGCCATGGTTTCTATGACTCAAAGAAAAACAATTCAAAATGAAATAGGGGAGAAATTCAATTCAATTGTGAAGGGCTATGAAGAAAAAGGGAATTCCACAAATTACTTCTAAATGTGCACTCTTGCTTTCCTAGTTTTATGAACAAAAATATAAGAGAAACAGGCTGTTCATTTAGAGGGTTTATATCTACCACTGCATTAGGTCAGATGAATAAGTCTCCATGAGTTGGGAATCTGGTTTTCCTACTTCTATTTGATTCCCCTTCTCACTGTCTTTCATGGGCTCCCCTTCCTCTTTCACCATTTAAACAGCTGAAATCTATGGAAGTTCACAAGGGGAGTCTCAACAACTTGGAAATTACAAAATTCTGTAAGTCTGTGAAATTTGGCTTTCTCTAGAAATCATCTGATTTTCAGAAATGTCATCAACCCGCAAAGATTAAGAATTACGGCCTAAAATATTGATGTCCACCAAATTCTCATCCTTCTACATCTTCTCTTCTCTCTCTACAGAATGGTTTTATTCTCCTGTATGATTTTCTGTATGATTTCATTCATTTCCATGTCTTCATGTAACACTGGTACATCCCAAATCTATATCTTTAAAGCTCTAAAACCGTACACCCAGCTGCCTCTGGATGTCTCTGCTTGGAAGTGCCAGAAGCACCATACAGGTCCGATATATCAAAACTAAACCATCTTCTTTCCCCCAAAATTGCTATTCTGTCTGTATTGCCTATTTAAGTGAATGGCCCTACTAACTACCAACCTAAGACAGAAAGCTAAATGTCATCTCAGACTCATTCCTCTTGCCTATTCCCTGGTCCCACATTCAGTCACTGAGTTGTGTCCATTTCCTTCCTTCTTATTTCTCAGATACATTTTCTTCTCTCCTTCCTCCTTCTTTTGTCTTTCTTTACTTATTTCTTTGTATTCTCTTCTCCTTCTCCCTCTCCCTTTCCCTTTCCCTCCCTACTCCTCTTTCTCCTTTTCCTTTTTCTTCTTCCTCTTCTATGACTACTTCTACTACTGCTAAGTCCTTCTCAGACTCTCCTTTGCACACAAGTCAAATGCCACTTGGGCAAAATCTGGGAGCAGGTTTGGACAGGACATGGTGGTTAAGGTACCTATGACTGGTGGAAGAACAAGTTTATAAAAGCTACTACTCATTAATATCTTTTCTATTGATGCCTTCTCTTTCTTCACCTTTATAGAACTGGTACCTAGAAAAAGACCCATAATACAGAGAAACTCAATATGTTTTGTTGAATAAGTGATGCAACAATATAATTTCTTATAATCCTTAGGCTCAGTTTTTCAGTATGTTGCCCTTGGGCCATCTGCATCAAGATCACCTAGGGAGGTCGCTAAAAATGTAGCTTCATTAAGACACCTCAGACCTATTGGATCAGGATCTTTCAGGTAGCACTTGAGAATCTGAATATTCAGCACATACAAGTGTTAGAACCACTTGTTTAGTATATTTTATCTCCAGAGTGTTTTGAATTTACTACAAAGTTCCTAAAGAGCCATGAAGAATTATAAGACTATCGCAAACCTACAGGTTGATAAATGTATAGTGAATGGGTTTCTCGTAGGTACTCCTTGGTACCAGGAGGAAAAATCACCTCGGTATTTTGGGATGTATATATTGTCATGGTGGGGGTTTTTTCATATGAAGAAAATGCACTGTTCATTATGATAGCCACTAACCTCATTTGGCTTTTGAGCACTTAACACATTGAGCACTTAACACAATGTGCTTAACACAACTGAGAAACTGAATTTTTAATTTTATTTCATCTTTATTAATTTTAATTTGAACGTAAATAGCCACGTGTTTAGTGGTTACCATGTCAGACAATGCAGCTCTAGAATTTTTACCTGAGTTGCTTCATTTGGGCAGTAGATAATAATATATATTTCTTGTAGACCCAAAAAGCATATGTGTTTTAGGGTGTTATAAATTAAGCACCCATTCATTCATGTTTTAGCACTCACTATGAGCCAAATATTGGAGTACGCACTAAGAATAACATATGAGAAAGGTAATTCCTCCTAATAAGAATTCCTGCTCACAATCTAACATGAGTGGCAAACACATAAACAGCTGAGGTACATCCTTTGCTTTCCATTTTATTAATTTTTTTATAGGCTTAACCAGATTTTCACCCCAGTAGCAAACCAAGACATAATTGTACAGCAAGCCATAATTAAGCACATAAAATAGTAGCAATCCTGGTATCATCTTCAGCTTGTTTCTCATGCTCACTGCAAGTGAAAACATGGCTGTAATGGGTAGAAGTATACTACAGTAAGGCTTTCCCACTGCCTAAACTTTCTACATTAATATTTAGCTAAGATATTCTCATAATATCAGAAGCCCCCAATATTTGATTAAGATCTTATTACCAAGGTCTAAAGACAGCTACAGTCTTAACGTCAGATAATTGCCTTTTGCAAAATCTATAAAACCTGTTTGACCTGTACAAAGACCAAGCATTTGTTATTATAGTAAATAAGAAGAGCAGGTGCTTATTTTTCAGAGGGATTCAGAGCTGTCAATATTAGTGACCTCTTTGTGGCTTTTAGAGCTATTTTCTAACCCCCAAATGTCCACAGAGCTTTAACTCAAACAGCAACAAAATGGCAAAGAAAATGAATAGTATTGATGTGTTTTGTTAAATATTTGTTTTTTCTAAGTTTCAAAGTTAATGAACCTCAGCAGGACAGATTAAGTATACATCAACCTACAGTTATAAATGACCATCACTTGCAAGTATCAGTTGAGCCTACTCTCCATCCACTCTGAGGAGTAAACTCTTGAGATCTGTGGAGAATTTGAAATCATTTAAAAGGTTAAAATACCTGCTTTTGAGATGTTTCCAGAACCGAATTGGTGTTTGGTGTCGCCAGTGAAGCTGTAAGTAAGAGATTAACCTCTTACTTCTTAATAAGGCAAAACATTTGGCTGACCAAAAAGTTTTAGCAATAAAACGTGGAAGCCAAAGGAAAACAGAGCCAGAGATGACTCCAAGTTCACAGATATGGAAAGAAAATGACAAGGTCAGGAAATAATCAGGTTTTATTGGGGATTTTCAGTGGGGAGAGGAAGGCTGGAGAGAACAATTAGTTCTGTGTTTTTCTCTTTCTAAGACTACAGCAAACGGTGACTTTCACCTCTTTGGACTATGATTCACATCTAATTTGAGATATTAATTGACCTTTTTATATCTCCATGGAAATATCCTAAAGAAAACAGAGACAACAGGCAAGTTCACACAGCTAGTAAGTGATAAATAATATCTGAATTCAAAGCCTTTTTTTTTTTTTTGAGATGAAGTTTCACTCTTGTTGCTCAGGCCAAAGTGCAGTGGCACAATCTCGGCTCACTGCAACCTCTGCCTCCTGGGTTCAAGTGATCCTCTTGCCTCAGTCCCCCAAGTAGCTGGGATTAAAGGCACGTGCCACCATGCCTGGCTAATTTTTGTATTTTTAGTAGAGACGGGGTTTCGCCATGTTGGCCAGACTGGTCTCAAACTCCTGATCTCAGTTGATCTGCCCACCTCGGCCTCCCAAAATGCAGGGATTACAGGCGTGAGCCACCACACCTGACCCAAAGCCCTTGTTTTTAACCACTATACAAACTGTCTCCTTTGATATAACTGAGAATGTTGATGAAACCATATGGTCTTTCTAAAAGGTAGGTATAGGGTCACTTTCTCATCACCTATCCAATTTAATGCTATGTACGTGTACTTTCTCATCACCTATCTAATTTAATGCTATGTACGTAGAGATACTCTGGTTTGTCTACAATGTGTATAATTTCATATTAATGCAAAGTTAGGAAATACTTGTAACTGAAAATAATGTCTATGATACATTTCAAGAAAAGAATAGCTATTAAAATAATAAATTAGCTTTGTGTTTTGCAAAACAAGATTTTATTACCTTAATTACGGACTTCCTTGAATGCAGATGTCCCTACTTTAAAGTTTTAACTGAGCCAAAATTGCTATTGTGACATGCAATGTACAGACAGACAGACAGAGAGATGATAGATAGATAGATAGATAGATAGATAGGTAGATAGATAGATAGATAGATAGATAGATAGATAGATAGATAATGTTTATGGAAATGTAATCATCTGATCAGTATTCAAATGTTCACATTTAATGAAGGCATTCAATTGTATAAATAGAATTCCCTAAGGCCATGTGGGCATAGTTTGAGATTTATCCATAATAGAAAAGTTTTCAATTTGTACGTGATCCTGAGAAAGCTACCATTTTTTACATTTATTTATATTTCCCATCTTTTCTTAAAGAAGAGAACAGGAAAAAGACTCAAGGCAGGAAAATGAATTTACTAATTTTTTCTATCTGGAAATTTCTCAAGTCAAGACGTCTAGGAAATGTATTTCACTTTGGGCCTTTGGAAATGACAATTAAGATAGAACTACAAATCTGACATTCAGACCCTGAGACCTAAGGTGATGTCTCCATGAGCATCCAGCACTGAACAACTGTGTCTGTCAGTGGGCCTATGATGGAGTGTGGAAATGGCACACTCCTCAACGTGGCACCTTCATCTCCGGAGGGACATGAGTCAGCTGCCATAATCAGTGAACAGATTGGATGAGAGAGATCTCAAGACTTCATTTTGATGTAGAAATGGATACACAGACTGGTAGCATATGGCTGTCCTGCCACTGAGTGCAGTCTCAAACAGCAGGGTTGCGATACCATGGATACCACACCTCTTGCCCATATTTGCACTTAACATGTTATTCCATTTTATTTGTTTGCCTAAGGAGGAGGCAAATAGCATTTGCACTATGGCTTTGGCACATGAGTCCATCATGTTTAAATAATGGGGAGAATGGCATGCTATGTGCTAAAGAATAGTATAAACTCTCTGAAAGGAGAAAGAAGGAAGCTCCTGCAAGTGTCCAGAACTGCAGAAGTGATCCCTATACATTCTCTATGGCAATAGGGTCAGAATTTCCTGCTGTCTTATTTTCAAGTTCAGGTTCTGGAAGTTCATCTTTGCAAAAACACTTGCCTGCAGCTGAGACCACAACTGTGCCCCTTGATTTGATCCTTTACATATTTGGCAGTTTTTGTGTGTGTGAAAGGAACAAATTTCAAATGCTGGACCTGGTAAATCTTGTGTGTTCTGGGATAGAGGAGCAGTGTTGAGAGCAGAGAGCCAGAATGCTCTAGAGAAGAGGACTAACAGGAAAGATCATTTCTTCCGAGAAAAGGATTGTCCCTATTCCTCATTCTCCATGGGGAAGACTCTTGGCCTTTGCCACAGCCGTGGTTTTGGGCTGACAGGCACTGGTCACTACAGGAAAGCTCTCTGATGTAGGGCAAACACAGGCCAAGGGAAGAGGCAAGAGGGCAATAAGGAAGGAGCCTAAAGAAATAAGGAAGTAATGGAGGAAGGAAACAGTGGGATCTTCTGTAGGAGAGAATGTGTGCAAATTAGGTCATTTTACTAAATACATATCAAAAGGGACAAAAAGTTAAAAATGAAGGAGAAGGGAACATATGTATCTTATCTAGTCTAAGGCATCCAGTCATTGTATATTAAGCCTACTGCCTAACTGGAGAATCACAGAAGTGTCTGGCAGAGAGCTGATGCCGGCCAGAGTGAAGCTTCACTATTAGAACGGGAACTGCTTGGAAATAGTAATTATTAGCATATGTTCAAGTTTAAGAGGGAAAAAACAGCCAAGACTACTCAAGTGTTTTTCAGCAGTTTTGCTGATGGTAAAGCACATTGCAAAAACTTGAATAGAATAAATTAGCATTGAATTCTTTTTTGAGGAGTCTTCAGGGGTTATAGAATTTTGGTGATGGCAGTCTGGCTATTAAGAAGTGAAAGATTTGAAGCACATGAAGTCGTATGTCAGAAAAAGTTAGAGGAAAAACTGATATGTAAGAGCCTACCTACTAATTGGAAAAACCAATCTTTGACCACAGATTAACAGAAAAAAAGTTGAACTTGCAGTCAGAAAAAAACCTGTCTACTCTCAATTCTAGCACTTACTGACTATGGCAAATATTTTAGTTTCTCTGAGACTCTTTCTTTATCTGTAACTATAAATGGTATGAATTTTCTTTTGTAAATGGAAAACAAATTGTACATTTGATTTTATGTATATATAATATTTAATATATATTTAATTGTGCATTATCTGAAAATTCCCTTAGCTAGTTTTGATTTTATTGTCAGATCTAAAATGATGAAATAGAGAATTCACTTGCAAAAAGTGGTGCCCAAATCATACGATATATGTTAAATCTTGCCACTCTATTATTTGGTATTTTTTTCAATTCTTTCTTTTTTATTATTTATTTCTTACCAGTTTTTCTGGTTTTTGTTTTTTGTTTGTTTGTTTTTTTTTGGTTTTTTTTTTTTTTGGCTTTTTTATCACTGTCACTGTCTCAGAGAGCATTCTATTTGCCTTTATCTTATTGACAACCGCAGTGAAGTATGGGTCCTTCTAAATTTATGTCTTAGAAATGAAATTAACTAAATTTTGTTGGGCTTCCAAAAGTGCACCTCTAGGATGGTAGAGAATCTGGAATCCAGTTATGTAAAGAACAACAAAATGATCTTGGGATGCTGAATCTGAAGAAGAGGATTCTCAGGGGGAGATGTGAGTTTCACCAAACAATTAAGATGACATCATATACAGAGAGGATTTGATTTATTTGTCATTGCTTCAATTGGTAGAACTGAGTAGATTTGGGCTTCATTTGGGAGAAGGATTTTGTTTCTTCTATAATGATTAGGTAAGAGTGGTGGAAAGAGCATGGAATTGTTGTTAGACATTGCTAAATTCAAATTTGAGTCCTGGAGTCTTAGATTTCCCAACTGTAATATGAAACTAATTATTGTATCATAGAAGCAGTAAGTGGTATAACTATTGATTAGAATTTTTAATCCCTAAAGTCTAAAAGACAAATAAAAATGTCTTTTTTTTCTCCTCGGAAATAGAGAAGAAAAGATAAATAAAATTCTGATTAATCTAAATTAGGACAAGAAAGGAGAGAGAAAAGAAATAAAAAGGTAGGAAATATAGAAAAAATAATAAGATTGCAGATCTAAACTGAAATATATTACTAATCATACTAGGTCTTAGTGCGCTAAATATTCCAAGTAAAAAACAAATGTCAAACTGGATACACACCTTATGTATGAAGATACTGAAAGGTTTTAATTAAATAGATGAACAGATAAACCATACAAAAAAGAAAGCTAGCATAGCTATATAGCAGGTCTTCTAATAATGTTATTTCATTTCAACATCATTTCATTATAATATTGATGAGAAAAAATATCAATTCCCACTGGGGCCACTGTGTGTGTGCAGTTTGCACTTTCTCCCCCTACCTACATGGGTTTTCTCCAGGTATTCCAGCTTCCTCCCACATCCCAAAGATGTGCACATTCAGTGAACTGTCATATCTGCATAGTCACTGTCTGAGTTAGTGTGGGTATGTGTGTGAGTGTGCCCTGAAATGGGATGGTACCCTGTCCAGGGCTAGTTCCGGCCTTGTGTCCTGGGCTTCCAGGATAGGATTCTAGCCACCTGCAAGCCTGAACTAGAATAAGCAGGTTGGAGAATGAATGAATGAATACGAATGATTGTCAAATAAAAATTTATAAAGACTAGGATAATCATATAAATGCATGACAATAAATGATGTGATATGAAAGTGCTCCGCAAGACTACCAGATTTGTGATGTTAGTTTTTGAACTGCATGATGCTAGGAGGTGCTTTTTACAATTTTCACTTTGTAAACATTTATTCCTTGATTTAACCCATTACCACTACCACTGCCATCATTCACAGATTTACCAAAAATTGAGTAAATAATGATCTTACTTGTTTTATTAATCTTTATTCAATGTATGTATTCATTCAATTTATTTCAGTGTTTGATATTAGAAGTGTTTGGGATCTTTATGTAGAACTCTGATATTTTTCTGACCAGAAATATGTTGTAGAGACTTAGCTCTTGTTTATATCAATTAGCCAATGGTTAAATTGATTTCATTATTTGTTGTTTTGCTCAGTCACAGTTTCCAAGAATCAGCTGATGTTAAGTGAGGACTTACCGTACTGGTATAAGATAATGTACATAAAAATTAGATGAATTAGATAAATTCTTCAAGACAAGAAGCATTAGGAAGTGTACCTAATAAATAGCAAAAATTGACCGAAAAAAATCACAAAGTGGGAGATTTTAACATATTTATTTCAGTAATTAATAAAACAGACAAAAACTCAGTAGGAATAGAGAAAACCTGCCTCACCTAGTTGAAATAATATAAATACTACATACAACAACTGCAGAATACACCCTTTTCATATGACTATTTGTATAGTCATTAAAAAAATCAACAAACTTCAAAGGATTGCCCTCTAACAAGAATGAAATTAAACCAAAAATCAATAATAGAAACACCACTAGAAAACTCCCAAACTTAAGAAAATTAAGCAACAGACTTCCAAACCCATAGGTCAAATAAGAAATTGCAGTGAAAATTAGAAAACATTTTGGACTTAATGATAATGAAATTACTATGTTTTAAAACTCAGAAAAATGTTGCTCTATAATTACATTGCCTACACTTGAGGAAATGAAGGAAAAAATAGTGGAAATTAAACTTAAAAGTGTATTGTGTGTGTTTATAAGGTGTGTTAAAATAACATATATATGTGCAATTTTTTGAAGACTTTGTTACTAGCATGCCACAGATATAGGGTCCTATTTACATAACTTCATGTAAACTTCTCTGGCTCCCGCAAGTCATAGAGTATCAGAGCAAGAAGAGAACTTAAATGCCAGTCACTCTTGCCTCCTCATTATACTAATGTGAAAATCAAAACCCTGAAAGCCAAGGGGCTCACCCAAAGTTACACAGCTCTTTAGAGAGAACAATCCCACAAGAGAATAATATCTGAGAAAAGGCTAAGATCTCACAAAGAGACTACCCAAGTGCAAAGTGGTTCCAAACTAAAAGGTCAGCCTTCTAACAGTGGGAGAATATAAATTATTCTACAACTTTTTATGAGGCAAAAATAATCTAAAAAGCTTCATGATGTTCTAGTCTATATCTAGGATCAATAAATTGCCATTCTAGTTCATTTGAAGCTGCCTTGCATTTATTTCTTCTAGCCAAGGTTTGAAAGAGTTTAATTTAAAATCTGTTTAAAGGCAATAAGCAGGACACAGATATTATAATCCCATAGAATAACATTTTAAGAATGCAGTTCTCTGAACGCATGTCAGAAATTTATAAACTCCCCATCAGAAATGGTGAAGATTTTTGATAATGAAAAACAACCTTGTCGAACTCTTTAGGACTTAAGGGAAATATGTGAATGGTGCTGTATTGGGAAATTAGAAGAGATAACCGATTTCCATGATGTGTTTACTCGATTTTTGCACATATGATCTACACTACATTATTAAAAGATTCCTGTAAGATTAAGAAATGGAAGTATTCTGGGTGGAAAAGCCAAGAGCGTTAATGTAGGTTCATACTGAGAGAAAGAAAAGATTAAGGCTTCCTCCCTTATTTTGGCTGTTGGAGATCTCAGCAGAGATTTTATGATGAAAGATGACACAGTGCAGGCTGGATATTTATTGCAGAGCTGTGTAGCCACCATGGTCTTTACCACACCCAGATTTTCCAGGCTGTTCACCATTGCTGAATGGAAATGGCATCACATGACTTTCACTCACACATTAATCTGGACAGAGACAAGCAACTGCCATGATTTATTTCCACACCCATATCTGATTCACATGGTAATATGGAAGACATCCGTTACTTTCATTTGTTGGAGGTTAAAACTACTTCCTATTATATAGATTGACTATATAACTAAACATATTATAACCTGAAGCTGGTGTTAACATAGCCACAGTTAATAAGTTGTGTTAAAATTATATTAAAGGGAGGCATCATTAAGTGTTAAGAGTCTGGGGTAACATCTGGACTCTACCACTTATAACTCAAGTGACCTTGGGCAAGACTCAGCTTCCTCATCTGTTGGAAGGGATGATCAAATAATCTCTCCCTGGTAGGATTGTTGTAAAGATTCAGTGAGTTAATATGTATCATGCACCCTTAGAACAGAGCCTGACATATTGTAAGCACTCAGCAGATGTTATTAGCACCGTATTTTATATAGTGATATTAATAAAGGGAATGACTGATAAAACAAAGTGAATTCTAGTCAAAAGGTGGGACTTTAAATTTTTTTTGAAAAATCACACATACATCCTATTTTAAGAATTGACATTTCTTTTTTCTTTTTAATTTTTTTCATCATTTATGGTAAGAGACATTTCTTTATTGGCCAAAAATTACTAAAGTGTGTTTGAAATGAACACCTCCCCTCTTGCACCTTTAATCACATACCATCTCCCTGGAAAATTCACATACTTGAATTATGCTAAAAAAGCAAAATGGAAGGAAAATGAGAGAACAACTTAGCATTTAGGAATGTAGAGACAATGAGATGAAACAGATCTAAGTTAAGGTGGCAAACATCACTGAGAAGTACGACATGAGATATTGGCTACACCTAGTACAACACAGTCAGTTTTAACTTGGGCAGTGCACCACGTTTCCAATCACAGGTATCCCTAGGGAGTTTGGTGTGTGTTCTAAAATAAGTGCATTCCTTCCATTTGGTCTCTCTCTCTCTGTGTGTGTCTCTAATATACGTGTTTATATATTTTTTTCAATAGCGTCTCATTTAAAATAAGGCATTTAAAAAGTCAAGTTATATACTGTAGCAATTTATTGCTAAAAATATATTTATCTTTTTATTTAGGACTGGAGAAGCTTGCACAGAAAGGAAAATCATTGTCACCTTTAGCAAGTATAACTGGAATATCACTATTTTTGATTATATCCATGTGTCTTCTCTTCCTATGGAAAAAATATCAACCCTACAAAGGTAGGTTAAAATTACAAAAAAAAAATTGAAGCTGTATATATGTGTACTAAAAAAAACCTTACCATTTTTCTTCTCTCTTGATTTTAGTTATAAAACAGAAACTAGAAGGCAGGTAATGCATCTGTTTCTATGAAAATAGTTGTTTTCCTTAGATGCTTATTCCTCAATTATTATCCCTGACAAAAATACCTATTTTGTCTTTTCAGGCCAGAAACAGAATACAGGAAAGCTCAAACATTTTCAGGTAATGGCCAAGCTGAAAAGGGCTATTATCAGTTTTAATGTATGTTAATTAGTTGTGTTAATATTATTATATATTATTAATGTAATATAATTAATATGAGCTAAAATTAATATAACAGTCTCTTACCTTTGAGTTAGTGCCTTCACTTTACAAAGTGCTGTCTTCTGTATTGGTTTTATATAAGTCACACAAGTCTGTAATATCAGGCCTGGAAGGCACTCTTAACTCCATTTTACAGTCAAGAGAACTAATAATCAAGGAGATTAAGTCACTTGTCCACAGTCAGTAGGATCAAAGAAATTAGTTCTGCTAATTCATTGATCCTATTATTATTTTGAAAATGCCAAAGGGTTCTATCACTTTGTTCATTCCTAAGGTAGGTTTCATGCTGGCAGCTCCATCCCAAAGAGAAGAGGAAAAGAAAGTTTGGCAGGGGCCAGGATTGCCTCTTTGTCCCCACTGTAACCCTCATTATCATCAATATTGACTGTACTGACTTATTATAAGTTAACAAAGTTTTGGCTCAGGCCACAAAATCACAGGGAGCCAAGTTTCAGTTTTATTTCCCCTCATGTCACCTTAGGAAAATTATTTTTCTTAACCACAACTTCCTCTTCTATATAATAGGGATAAAAACTTCCCCCTTAAGGTTGCTATGAGAATTAAATAAAATGATATAGGTGGAGTGCCTGATATGATGCCTGGATGTGTAATAAATGTGGGCCCTCTTCCTCTTTTCTAGACCTTCCTGACTTATAAGTGACAGAATGTCAGAGCTGGCAAGGGCCCCAGAGGCTATCTGGTTCCTCCTAACCACCTCCCCCGCCATCATTCTATAGATGATAGTTTATGTGGATTGATAGTGTAATGTATTTTACTTTTTATGTATGGGAAGCTTCAGTTAGCTATTTACTCTTTTTAGTTCTGATGATCTGTTACATCTGTTAGATCTGTTAGATCTAACGGGGTGCAGTAGATATTACGGGTGGATCAAGAACTGGTGTGACCTTCAGGCTTAAACCCTGGTGACCATGAGTCTCTGGTAACTGCAAGTTACAAAGGCCAAGGTTGCCCACCTGTGTGTATTTAAAGATGTAACAGGCTATTCTCACGTCTGGCTTTAAGAATAATTGTTCCAATTCAGTTTCGATTCTCAGCTTCAGAAAGAGTGATTTCCAACACCGCTTAATGGCAATACGACTATAGGAATTAGGAAATGTTAAATTCATTTTGTACCTATACCATTTAAAACAGACAATAAAGATAAGTTTTACAAAGGTTTAAAAAACAACAGCAAATCAAGGCATTTGGTTTGTAAGCAGTATTTGTTTTACATTTCAGGCCATGAAGATGCTCTGGATGACTTCGGAATATATGAATTTGTTGCTTTTCCAGATGCTTCTGGTGTTTCCAGGGTTGGTTTTCCTAGTGGCTGATTAACCGAGAAGTAGAATTCTGCTTCACCAGAGGTGTAAAAAGCATTTGTTTAAGCACTGGGCAGTGTGGTCAAATGGCTGCATTACCCATTACTGCATTAAGCAGCGTTGACTTACTCCGTAATGAATGGCATTGCCAGATTTGGGAAGCTAAAGCATCTTACTTCGCCTTTATAAGTAAAGCTAACACAAATAAGGAAGTTATGCTAATTCATAAATAGTCTTTACCTGGTAATCTCAGTGAAGAGAGAACTAACTAGCTTGAAAGTCAAGAGAACTGAATAAACAAGCTGGGCGTGGTGGCTCACATCTGTATTCCTAGGGCTTTGGGAGGCCGAGATGGAAAGATCACTTGAGCCCAGGAGTTTGAGATCAGCCTGGGCAAAGACCCCATCCCAACAAATATTTAAAAATTAGCCAAGCATGGTTATGCATGCCTCTGGTCCCAGCTTCTTGGGAGACCGAGGCAGGAGGATCATTGAGCCCAGGAGTTCAAGGCTACAGTGAGCCGTGATCACACTACCACACTCCAGCCTGGGCAGCAGAGTAAGACCCTGTCTCAAATAAATAAATACTGAATAAACAGCGGATCAGGAGACCCTAATTTAAGTCATTCTGCATCACTTGGGTGACTGCAACCCATCACTTTACTAAACTCTCTCTGTTCCTCAGTTTTCCCTTTATTGCCCCCTCATATCTTTTGACAACATTGCAAAGACAATTGATCACACCCTTGAAGATACCTCATGCTTCAGAAGGAAGTTACCATATATGCCCAAAGTATGCAAGTATACATCTTTATTATTGCCCTAAAGGTGCATGAGATGGCAAGGGAGCTTTCATATAGTTGAAGTCATTTCAGTCCGGAAAAAAAAAAAAAAAAAAAAAAGATCTTTTAAAGTAATCAGTTTTTCTTAACAGACATGCAGAATGTTTCTGTGAGCGAATCAGATTATTAACATTTTTATAGATTTGTATAGAACCAAGTTTTCCTCTGCTTCCTTATTCTGCTATGAGAGTCCATTTGAGGAAGGGCACCATAAAAACATATTACTTGCTTCCAGGCATTCTCATTTCCATTTGTTAAGAAGACTATTTGCCATTAGGGAATCGTGACTTCTCTTGTTCAGAGGATTCTATCAGTGTATAAGGTTCATCTAGTAAGCTTCCTCGCCACAGAGTTTATTTGAGAAATGTCATGTGAGTAATGGAGAGGGACTGATTGGATTTCATCCTCCCTAAGGGTGAGTCAGTAACAGTCACAGATGAAGCAAAGAACTACTGTGCAAAAGCTTTGCAATACCCTATTCAATCTCAGGCAGGATTGGCTCACCTTCACTTCCACAACCAAAAGACAAAAACAAATATTTGATGGATCAGTTATTTCAAACAGCTTCTCACAATGGTAGAAAGCACCACTCTGAGGTGTGGCTTCAAATTGGAGAGTAGGAAACTGAAAAGCTAAGACTTATAATTGAATTTTTGAATAAGGAGTTTCAGTTTTTTTATTTAAAATAATGCAAACATTTATTCCTAGGAATTCACTGGAAAGGAGTGAGATTTATGTAATTTTAAATCTTACCATGTGATTAATCACTACTCAATTTTGGAGTTTTACTGGGAGGACCTCAATTGGCTCAAAATATTACAGCCCTGAAGAACTTTAAGCAGAGAAATAGGGGCTTTAATTACTTAGTAGAAGCCCTGCTTATTTCTATCAGAAACAGAATAACTTGATTTGGAGCCATGTCCATCTTCAAAGCTGCAAGCTCCTGAGGAATCTGCTGAGGTTCTTAATTGGCCATTGCAGGTGCTTTGGGGAAGAAGTGAGAAATCAAGACCAACAACCAAAGGAGGAGGATGAGGACAGGGACATGAGGAGGAGGATCTGCATGAGAAGCCAGAATGGCAGCTATGTATACGTAGCTATGTAATGGAAGATTAGCAGCCAAATGCAATGGCCTTTAGAAGAAAAGGAAAGGTGATAATAAAACCAAGATCTCAAAACTGAACTTGAGAAGGGAAATAAATTAAATTAACTTTCTGAGTTTTTTAAAATCAAAATAAGCTAGGTGCCACGGTGTGCACCTGTAGTCCCAGCTGTTCAGGAAGCTGAGATAGGAGGATCACTTGAACCCAGGAGTTCAAGACCAACCTGAGTAACATAGCGAGACCCTGACTCAAAAAAAGATAATCAAAATAATCTCTTGGCATATTGTGTGGTATGTACACAAATGGATTACTTCTGTCTCTACCAATTGCACATGTCATTGTCCATTTAGCACCTCTTTCAGGAGTTAGACAGAAAACAATTGCATTAAGTGAGCAAGTTTATTATTTAACAGCTCTAATATTAGGTTAGGTGAGTAAGTTAGTGATCATCAATAGATTGCTTTTACCATAGCTCCTGAATACCTTCATACAACAAATATCAAGAGCTGATCTCAAGGATAGATCGTAAACCAAAATTTCCTTGACACAAAAATGACAGAAGAAATCACATATACTAAGGCTTCATGTGAGAGCTATAGCAAGTGGAATGGAAATTAGTGGTTTCTAGAAAAACAAAAAGCTAAGATGTTCCACTAAAACCTAGCAGGTCAAATTAACATGAGATAGTGAACTCTTCAGAGTTATCAAGAGCAAAGAGCCCTCGAGGTGAAGGTGTATAAATATGAAGGACTGAAAGTGGACAGAAGTAGGATTAAAATAGGAAGCATTTAGGATGGGGAGGAAAACTAGACTTCGGCTAAATAATTGGGAGGGAGTGTTTATAGGAAGAAGGAAGTTATGAAATATAAGGAATGGGAATTAATAAAACACAAATACCACTTTCAATAAAAATACCTGTTGGTTTTTACCAGCCATAAATACACTATCCTTTCCACATTCACCTAAGCATTTAGTTTTTACAGTCCATTACTACATTTAAACCAAAACATTTTCCTTTGAGTGTTCCACATTCCTTGGTACTGTCTTTACTTATTTGCAATATGATGAGGGATTTGGGCTGTATATTGTTCTTTCTTTTAAGCCACCCTTGCGCACATAATTGGCAAATAGTGTCAAAAGGGTAACTGAGGTATAGAAAAGATAATGATATATGCTATCTGATTCTAAGATGTCCTGATATCTTCTCTTTTGCTATTTTTTCTTTCTATAATATTTCCTTTACAGTACTGCCAGCTTTCTTCTTAAATGAAGAAAAAATCCATAGCTTTGTCAAGCTATCCTTCTTCTGACCTTATAGCTATGCTGCTGCACAAACTGCCATAGGGTAAGTGCAGAAAAGTGTAGCAAGGAGGAAGTCAACTTTCTAGGGAAGATAAATAGTTCTAATCCTCTAATCATCACTACTGCCAGTTGTTTTCAACTATGCAACATAGTGGAAAAACTGTTTACTAGTCTTGAGATAATTTATTTTTAATGTGTCACATTTTCTAGATCCCAAGCAGGTCTGTTCCAGCCTCTGATTGTGTATCGGGGCAAGATTTGCACAGTACAGTGTATGAAGTTATTCAGCACATCCCTGCCCAGCAGCAAGACCATCCAGAGTAAGTACGAATCTGCATTTGATGGTGCTATGGAGAGGCTAAGCATTTAGCTTTTGCTTTCCCCAGAACTGATTAAAAGGCACAGAAGAAAAATACCAAAACAAGAAATTATAGCTTCTGTACATTTGAACACACTTCCCCACCTGAGCATAATTTTGAGAAACAAAACAGGCAAACACACAAATATCTTTGAGGGCCATGCACTTGGGCCAGTGGACTAGATACAAAACTCTAGAATCAACTTTCTCTTGTGTACATTAGTTTCTCACAATATTTCCCCAAGGAATCCACATCTGGGTATGAAAGGAATGTTCAGGCTAATTCTGTAGCCATCTTAATGATTACTTAGTGATTTTCCAGTGGCTATGGAAGTTTTATGGATGATTTGTCACTAAAAATAGGACCAGTAAAATAAAAGCCTACAGAGGGTCCACAGCACAGTCAGCACCAATGCCAATCCTCTTATTCAAAGTAGCCTATTCCCAATTGAGTGGAACCCCATTGAGGACTGGCCTCTCACCCATAGAGGACAAAACCTGTGCTGAGGACAAAGCTGGGAAGCTATTTATCCAGTTAAGCTCAAGGCTGTCACTAAGAAGTCTCCCTTTCCTCCATGCCGTGGAGAAATAAAGCCTACAATCTTTTGAAATAATAAAATGAACTTCTCTTTTTTGTGGGCTATAGCTGCCTGCAGTCATAACTGCCACAGATCATCTTCCATCATTTCTTTGTCACTTATTGACTTTGAAAAGAACATCAATAACCACATACAGAAACTTGCCCTCTGGCAAAATAAACAGTTTCAGCAAAGTAATTCATGCACACTTCTGGGTAAATACCAAAAATAACAGCTAGGAATGAACAAATCCAGGAAAAATCATCTTATGGGGAGGAAACCTAGTGCTGGGGGGACTGTGCGTCATTTAAGGACTAAATAAGTGGCAAGATACTTCAGAGAACCTCATCAGAGAAAATTTACCTAGAGTCACATAAATAAGGAACAGACTGATGGAGTTAGGAACTTCTAGTTTGAAAAAAAAATGTTGTAAAGCATTGCATTATCAATCTAGTAGAACACAAGAGTAGGATATTATTACATGATATCTTAAGAATAAAAATTCTAAAATGATACCTAATTCTCTTTACTGTCTATAATAGAAAACTAGGGGAAGTTTGTTTGCTGTTAAATATAAGGCATTGAAAGAATTTTGAGATTATGTCTCCTTTCTAAGATTTAATCTAATTAAAATTTCTATCCTACTTAAGTTCATTTGTTTTTCTATGTATCCTTTCTTCTAACTATCAATTTTTCACATTAGTATGTAAACAAACCAAATGACAACTTGGGGTTTATCTTTTAAGGTTATTAAGAATGAAATAAATTTTAAGTCAAAATTGTGAATATGGCGGCTACAATTTAAGAACACAAAATAAACTGATTGGGTTGTTTTGCGTGTCAAAAAACTGATTCTTAAAAAAAAAACACCCTTTGAAACTAGATGACTTTTAGACACTAGCAAAATCTTTTGACTTTCTTAAGAATATAAAAGTTTATTTCATAAATAAGATTTGAGAATTGAAAACAAAGCAGAAATGTTCTTTTTCAGGCATTCAAAACTGCTATTTAAAAAGTATTCAAAACCGCTATTGGGACATGCTCCTCCAAAAGGCAGTCACCCTCAAAACCCCAGCTCATGCTACCAGCCCAAACTGAGTGACATCTCCACCTCCCACAGCCTCTCTCTTCTCACCTTCTTCTTCTGTCTTCTCAATCTTTTTTGTGTTTGTCAGTTCATCTATGTAGATCTTTGTCTTCCAGTGGCTCTCTCTTCTTTTACCTTCATCCTTTGAATCCCTCGTTTTCTGAGTCTACCCTTCTCTTTTCCTCTCTTTCTCCATAACTGTCTCCCTTATCCGTAATATCCTTCTTAAAATTTTCCTCCTCTGTCTGTCTTCCAGCATTATCTAAATGGGGAGCCAATATTTTCTAAAGTGTTATTTTATTTGAATTCAGATTTATGTTACTAATTCTAAATTTTTTTAATAAATAAGTGAAATGCTTCCTTTTTCTTTATCAGAAACTATTTTGCACTTATTTTACTTATAATCACTTCACAAACATTTCCAGGACATTTACTATGCGCTAGAGCAAGACGTTAAATAAGACTCGATCTTTTAAAGATTTCCTAGTTTAGTGGGCTGCTGTTTACTTATTTTAACTAAAGATTAGTGATTCTTAGTAAAATAAATATTTCTCAGTAGAATAAATGCCACCTATAGATGCAGAGAGCATTTTTCTTTCCTGATTATCTGTGGTTTTATTCTCCTCTAGGTCCAATTAAATTCAAAGATCAACTTCATGAGTAATGCATTATTATAGGTGGTTGGTGAATCTCTCCCATCTCTTATTCCCAACTTGAATGTGCCAGCTCTGGGGAAAGAATCCTAACTTCTCTGCTTTCTTTTATTTGGCAGTCACTTCTGAGTAGGAAAGACAGCCAAACAATTTTATTCTTTGGCTCTTAGACTGTTGTAAAATAACAGTGTTATTTTCTTTACTTCATGTGTCTATTACCTAATTGGACTGCTGTTTAACAAACTGGTAAATTGGTTTGTGTTCATATTCTAGTACTCAGCCCAATTATTTATTTAGTGAACTTATGGCTGGATGTATTTCAATGTTGTCTATTGACCTCATTAAATGCTCTTGGTAGGGTTTATATTGAACCCAAGACTGATGTTAGTATATTGAAAACAGGACATTCAAGTTAAGTAAACCTTTAGTTTCGAAAGTAAATTATCTACAAAATTTAATAATTGCTGACTCTTATATTTATTTGTTGATAAATGTAATTTTCTTGAGCTAGCTCCAAACATTCTTCTAATCTGTAGCCCTGGAAAGCAATAAAAGAATTTAAAGTTCTTTTACCTGCAGACCTGAAAAATCTATAGAACTGTTTACATATTTTGTATATCTCTTCACTAGGTGAACTTTCATGGGCTAAACAGTACATTCGAGTGAAATTCTGAAGAAACATTTTAAGGAAAAACAGTGGAAAAGTATATTAATCTGGAATCAGTGAAAAAACCAAGACCAACACCTCTTCCTCATTATTCCTTTACATGCAGAATAGAGGCATTTATGCAAATTGAACTGCAGGTTTTTCAGCATATACACAATGTCTTGTGCAACAGAAAAACATGTTGGGGAAATATTCCTCAGTGGAGAGTCGTTCTCATGCTGACGGGGAGAACGAAAGTGACAGGGGTTTCCTCATAACTTTTGTATGAAATATCTCTACAAACCTCAATTAGTTCTACTCTACACTTTCACTATCATCAACACTGAGACTATCCTGTCTCACCTACAAATGTGGAAACTTTACATTGTTCGATTTTTCAGCAGACTTTGTTTTATTAAATTTTTATTAGTGTTAAGAATGCTAAATTTATGTTTCAATTTTATTTCCAAATTTCTATCTTGTTATTTGTACAACAAAGTAATAAGGATGGTTGTCACAAAAACAAAACTATGCCTTCTCTTTTTTTTCAATCACCAGTAGTATTTTTGAGAAGACTTGTGAACACTTAAGGAAATGACTATTAAAGTCTTATTTTTATTTTTTTCAAGGAAAGATGGATTCAAATAAATTATTCTGTTTTTGCTTTTATGTGGTCTTAATTCTTTGTCTTGTAGAGTAAAAATATTACATAAAAATCAGATTGTAGACGTTGGTTTTTTAATCCTTATTTTCCAATGTGCAATCAAGTCTAGATTATAGGGAATTATAAAAATAAAGATCTTGCTCTCTCGTGGCCTATTATTTTAAATAGAAGAAAAGAAATCTTAAAAATAGAATTTCTTTTCTAAAGGTTTCAAGCAAGCCACTGTAGGTACATTGCCCTTCCTGCATTTTCACAGAAGCACGTGGTGAAAAGAAAATTAAGACTTTAGTCCCATGACTCCTTTCTGGTCCTCTCTCTCTACTACCCTTATATATTGTTCTGTTGGAAAAGTCCATCAGTTCTACCACAAGTATTTTCTTCTACATTTAGCAAAAAAACTACTGTATCTGATTAGAAAAGAAATTCATGCCCCTTGTAAAAATATATGTGTACTTGGAAATGCAGAAGACTCACCATAAAACAATTAAAATCACTTGTAATCTTACTCCTCTGTTAGCATTTCCCCAGATTAGTTATGTACATATTTATTCATACTCCTTCCAATTCCAGAAAAGATTCATGGTAGCTCATATAAATGCATAATATCACAAGATAAAATATGCCCAAAAAGTAAAGCTGATAAGGAAAACAGGATGAAAGAACAATGAGAGGCAAAGCAAAAGCAGAAAGAAATTAAGAACCAGTGTGATGAAGTCCCCTTCATCTGTGAGTATTGTTTCACACGGCCAAGATCATATGCCATATACAGGTATATACCTAAGAGTGGTTTCTAAGCTGAATGCAATTTGTAAGTAGCAGCGCCAAAAACAAGGTTGCAATCCAATTGCAGGGCCAGAAGAAAGTAAGTCAGTAAGTAAACCATCCACCCCAGCTCCATCCACCTCTCCCTTTCTTTCTCAGTCTTGTGCCCCCCTCCTTCCTTGGGGGTGTTCTCTTTGCTAATGCATCTCTTATTTGGAGGCCAGACACTAACTACAATGAACTGCAGCTACATCTCTGTCTTCCCCTTCCTAAACCCAACTCTGAAACACTTTAATCCACAGACAATCTTCAACAGCCCTTTCTGAAAAGATAATAATACACTCACATGGTTCACAAATCAAAACTCTATTTTAAAAAAACACGCACTGAGGTAACTGTGTTTGTTCGTTTTGGGGTTTGGTTTGGCTATTTTGTGTATACCTCCAGAGTTTTTCACCATAAACCAAAGAAAATACAAATATATATTCTTATTTTCTCAAACTCATTTTTCAATTACTTGTAATTCCTCTCATTTCTCTATCTCTCTCGCACACACAAAAGTACACGGACTCCCTTAGTGCATGGTTCCACTCAAAGTGGCAAGGAATTGCTGAAAGCAGAAATGTGAAAGGATCTAGAATCCAATTAACTTTTGCTGTCATTGGTGTGTAACACCGGATGACTCAATGCTTTTTTAGTAAATGAGGATGAAAGTTTCATAAATTAATCAAGGTTTCCAAGGGAAGTGATGAACCAAAACCCAGATGTTCACCTAATTAACAAATTAATCTTTAAACGCCAGCCTAAAGTTCTTTTCTCATTACTAAACAGAATTGTAGCTAGTGTTAGTTTTTAACTTTATATTACCACTTCTAACTTGGAATAGAATCAAATTCTTGACGCTTATTATTTTTAAAGAGTATATTCTACTGATAGACTTTTATGCAAAAAATTAAAATACCTACTATTAAAATATAGTTTTCCTTGGTTTTCTGATGTGTACTTCCATGTTAATAAGACAATTTCAGTTAAACTGCAATATAGTCTCAGACATCAAGGTCCCCATGATCCTTCAATTGCACTAGAGCATGTACATGAAAAGGTGTTCTCAAAATAATAAAAATTGAGTGACAACACATTACTTAGCATATAGGTGGCTATTTCCCTATATTTTACTTAAACTTATTTTTTAAAAGTTCTTATTTTCTGCTTCTACATTGCTATATATAAGCATGTATATTCCTATATCATTCTTACATAGTCCTCTAAAGTTTGTGTTCAAATATACATTAATATAGATCTTTTAGTTTCACAAAGCAATAGGAAAGCAAAACTATCTTCTTCATCGACACAGAAATCAGACACAGCATTTGGATTTAACAGTGTTACTCTCCTTCCTTCTCATCTCCTAGATACACTGTTTATCGTGATTACCATATTAAGCTTGAAGTTTATTCAACTTTCACATCCATGACTTATTTTGATCTTCACAAGAACCCTGTGAGCCAGAACCAGTATACCCACTTTACAGATGGAGAAACCAAAACTCTGGGAGTTGAACGACTTTCCTAAAGTCACCAAACCAATGAATGGCAGAGCTGATTCTTGAACTACATCTCTGGCTCCAAGTCCAAGGTCTATTCCAATGCACCAATAATTTCTCTGGGCATGGCATCCTGGAATGGAGCAAACACAACTGTGTCTTGTCAGCCTTACCTTGGGAACTTCATTAGTTTCAAGTATTATTGAGCTCCCAGCAGAGTTTATTTACTTGTTTGTTGTTTCTTGGCCAAGAATTTTCTCATTTGAATATGCTCTTGGGGAAGATGATAGCTCAACTGCTTGCCATCAATAGGGCATAAAATGGGAGAATGTTTTCACACTTGGGAGAATCTCCAGCAGAATCCCACCTTAGGTTTATAACAGAGGCTCTCTGAGCCTCTGAGTCTTTGGGGATCAATGAGCCTCATCACATTCATCCCAGCACACACACTTTAGAACACAGGCAATACACGGTTTTTGAATTGTACTGAGCTGAATTGCCTGCCCTCTTTATATTTAATAAAGACACCATCTATAGGAGGCAAATAAATTACTGTATTTTCAATAACCAAGTTTCTTTTATCTCCCAGAGGCACTTAAATAACTTTGGGAACTATTTTTCCTTGCATTTCACTGAAACTCTACCAAAATGCTTTGTCCTTCAGAAACTAGAGAGTCACAGGGTGGGATTGCATAAAATTTGATTCTCATTATGTGTAAAATAATTCATATTTTCTGACTCACAGTTCACAGATAACTAGACATTTTACAGAGGAGGAAACTGACTCAGACTTTCAGGCCCTCAGTTTCCTCATCAAAACATGAAGAGGCTGAACTAGGCAACTTTCACCCTGCTTTGATTTTCTCAAAAGTGACATTCTCCAGGCAGGTCAGGTCCTCTGCAATGCTCTCATTACACCTGTATCGAAATCCTTATCATGCTACTATAATTATACTGTGGACCAAGCATGTAAAGAGCTAATTATAATACTGTGTTCTAAATGCAATAGTAGAAGTGTGTAAAAATGCAGAGACGCCACAGAAGAAGGAGTGATTAATTCCTTTTGGCAGCATCCAATAGATTTCTTACAGCATATTGGGTTTTGGTGGGCAAAAGGAACACACCAACTTTAGAGGAAAGGGCATTCCAGGAGCTAACATTAAGTAAGATTTATAATATATGAGGAACGAGTATGACAAGTATAGTCATGCAAAACAAAAAACATGTGAATGATCCAGGAGGGTATACTTAGTAAAATTATAAAACATGCCCAGTCCTTGACAAATTTAAATCTCATTAGAAATTTCAGTTATGTTTAATAAACTCTTGTTAACTATATTTCATGTGCCATAAGATAGAGAAGAACTAAATATGACTCAGTCTTTATATTCTAAGAGCTTGCAGTCTAGTCAAAGAAAGAGATACAATAAACTAAATAATACTAGTAGATAGTAAATGCAACATGGTACACCATTAAGAAAGAACACAAAGCATACTATGGAAGCTTAGATGAGGGCATCAAATTGAGTCTAGGGTATTCAAAGAAGGCTTCCTGGAGGAAGCTGAGCTGAATCTCAAAGGACAAGAAGGAGTTAGCCAAGTGAAGAAATGTGAGGAAAGCATTTCAGGCAGAGAGAACTGCTTGGGCAAAGGCCTAGAGGCAAGAAACAGCCTGGTCTATGTGAAGAACTGTAAGCAGTGCAGTAATAATAAGAGAATAAGAGAGGGAATGGTCAAGGCAAGTACTGATGAGAGAAGAAGCTAGTATACTGTACTTCCCCGTTACACTCATCACGAGGGTAATCATTTGCTTAGTGTCTATCTTCCTTGCTAGACTGTAAGCTCCCAAAGTCAGGGAAGGCAGGGAACAACATCTGCCTATATTCCCAATGACAATCATATCTCAGCAATCAAGAAATATTTGAGGATAAAATGAATGAATGAGAGTACATGGATAAGGGTCAGATCATGCATGAACCTGAGTGTTCAGTTAAGAAACTTGGATTTATTCTGTAAGTAATGAGACTCAGACCAGGTGAGCAATCACAACAGATTTCTGTTTTGGATGGATCACTCTACATAAACTTGGAAATGGATTTTATAGGACAAAGCTGAGACTAGATAAATAATTAGGGAAGATATTACTATTATCAAGATGAGGATGAAGCACTTGATGGACTATAGGGTGGAAGTCTTAGAGATAAAATTTATAGGGACCCAGTTATCGGATGTGGGACACCAAATACATAAATAATGCCTGTGTTTCTGTGTTGAGAGCTTCATGATGCCATCACACAAGATGGGAAGTGCATGTGAAGCAACAGGTTTAAAAGGGGGGAAATGATGAGTTGAGAACTAGGTAAGGTTAGGATTAGTTTAGGATTCCAAACAGAAATATCCAATAGACAGTTTTATATCCAAGAGGGACATTCAAGGAGAGGTCTGGGTTTAAGGAGTAAATTTGGACCATATATCACCATGCCTTTGAAAGAGAATAACAAAAAACTCAGATCAAATGGACTTAAAGAATAACTTATTATCTCAAATGACAGGAAGTTCAAAAGCCCGGTAAATTCCCAGGATTGGTTAATGTAATGACTCAACAATGTCATCAAGAACTCAAGTTCTTTTTCATCTTCTACTCTTCCCTCATGGTTACAGGATGGATGTAGCAATTCCAGAAGTCATATAAACATGCCGCACCATCCAGAAAATGGAAAAAGCCACTTTGTGTGCTACTTCCTTGGGTGTGAGGAAACCTTTCCCAGAAGTCTCTACTAGAATTCCAGTAGGGTTTCCTTGGCCATACATGTTACATGCCCTTCCCTAAAGGAATTATTAGCAAGAGGAGTGGGATTACCTTGATTAAAACAATACTCAGAATTTACTTCCGTGGACATGGTAGGGAAGACAACACCTTCAGAAGCATGTGAGTGGGTGGAAAAACAACGAATATCTGATTAAAATTGAGTTTTGTATAGAAATGAGGAACAGGTGGAAATGGATGTCAAAAAGATGAGACAGAAAGCAAATAAAGGGGGAAACGCCCTTGGAAACACCAACTTCAGGAGATGCCATCACCATTATGGAGATGCCGGGAAAGGTTAAGAAATAGCAGTTAAGGAGGCAAAAAGTGAACTTGGAAATCAACTTTAAAGAGAAAAATTGAACATGAATTTTATCGCTGTATGTCCATAAATATCTTTTAAAAAGGGTGGGTGACCCTCTATATTCTGGTTCCAGATCAGGAAGTTTCTTGTGTTTACAATGACCATCTAAAACCATTTCTTAGATAGTTCTATTTTAGTGAAATTTTACTAGGTTAATTAACATATATTTACTGAAATAATTCAATGAAATTTAATTTTTAACTATATGATTTTGCATATTAAGAAATCTACCAACTGCAAGTCTTAATTCTTAATTTCAAACAAACACTTAGTAGTAGAGGCTGACCTGCCAGGCAGTCATAATTAGATGCTAATAGATAAATACATTTGCTTGATTTCATTTGTGTCTAACAACTTCTGACCTTGACCTAGTTTCTCATGCCATCAAGGAAAATCTCCACTGTTCCAACACACACACTTAAAATACATCTATTTCAAACCTTCTGCTTTCAAAAGTGTCCCAGCTTAAACAATAGATTATATCATGACCATACATGGAAAGCTCTAATTTGCCTCCTTGTCCATCTGGAATATTCCTGTTTGCTCTTCAAGACTATCCGTGCTGATGTCATATCTACTGTGCAGCCTCCCCAGAAGTGCCCAAGATTCTTTCATGATCCTGTGATGCTGCCTACAAAATTCTGCTGGAGCCCTGGACACACATCTACTTTCCCCTATTAGATGGGGAAGATAAAACAATTTAAAATAAGTGAGATATCATTTAGTAACTAGGTTACACACATAGAAATGATATTAGCAAACTAGTACTGTGTATGTAGTGTTGATGCGGTAGTGTTGAGGTAAAACCAAACACTATCTGTGCCCAGTCCCAGTTGTCTAATCTGTAGTATGAGAGAGAAGGACCAAATAAACTCTAGGATTCCTTTCAGTTTTATGGCCCATGCTTTTATTAATTTACCATAAATATCGGTATCTTCTTGGCAGACAGATATTATAAAGTCCACATCTTTTCACCAAGCTGTTGTCTTTGCTTAAATAACTGAACCAAGAAGTAGACATAAAAGAAAATTTGTTTCCTCATTTGAGAACTCAGCATGGCATCTCACTTGTACTCTTATCATTTTTATGCAGCACCACTTAGTGTAGGCTCTATCAAGTAATTACACACAGTGTAATAGTTGCCAAATACCTATAATGTCAATAAAATGTCCAAACTTTTTCCAGGAGTGTTTTTAGGTTTTCTTGTTTTCAAATGATCTGTTCAAAGAAAAGGAACAAGAAATCAGAGTACCTAACAGCAGGGGGCCAGTTAAATACTAGTAAAACTAACAGTTAGGATATTGTAGCATTACAAAGAATGAGATAAATCTAAATGTAATAACATGGAGAAAAGTTCTGCATATCTTATTAGATGAAAAACAATATGTCACAGGTCATTTTTTGGTATGATTCATACGTGATATAATCATATGAATCAATACTAATTCTATGTATTAGTGTATATACAGAAAATATTTAGTAGCAATCTCTGAGAAGAAGAAAGGAATAGCAGGTGGAAAGGCTTAATTTTTTTCTTTTTTCTTTTACAGATATTTGTACTGCTTCATAGATTTTTTACAATAATAAAATAAAGCACAAAAAACTACTTAAAGAGAACTTAACATTCTAAATCACACATTTTAATTGAAATTCCATTTGTGCAAAATTGTTCTGTAATTACTCAGGTATGTAGACCACTTATCTCTTCCCTTTCATTTACCCTCATTTTCTTTCTTTGAATTTTTCTTGGCCCTTTCTTCCTGACTTTCCTTTTTTTGTTCTGATTTCATTTCTCCTTGTTGTATTCCATATTTTCCTGCCTTTAATTTCCTTTCTCCTTTCCCCTAAACTGAATCCCTGAAAGGTAAAAATCCAGAAGTGTAAACAGGTGATTTTCGTGTTGGGTGGTGACTCTAATCACGGCCCAGGGCTCTCCAAATACAGGAATCTGAACTGTGTGCTCTGACCACCTGAGAGGAACTGCGGCCAAGATGGAAGGACATCAAGATTCAGAGACTGACTGTAGAGATTTAAAACAAAATTCTATCACTAAAATCCAGAATTTACTTTTTCATTAAAATGTATAACAGTTTGGCTTTAATGTTGTGGCCATTTCACCTGCTGTCCATCAGGAAAAAGAGTGAATCCTGGAATAAAGGAGCCTCCATAACTAAGAGAGGACTGGGCTGATGTTACCATGGCAACTGCCAGGTTAATCAGAACAGTTGGTGAAAGATACGAAGTATTTGGCGGGTCTTGCTTCTTATGGCTAAAAGTCTACGTCATTGGATTGAATTGAGATTGAATTGAATTGAAACACATTGAATTGGAAAGCAAAAGACTACCCTGAGGCAGAGGCTTTTCAAGGATTCACTTAATTAATTTATTGTTGCAATTTGGTGTGCAATATATGTCAAACTCTGCCAGATGCCTAAAATATATTCTACCTTAGCCTTCAGAATAATGCTATGATGCATTTTCCCTACTTTGTTGATGAAGAAACTGATGTTGAGAGACGTTAGGAAACCCGTCCAATGTCATTAACTAATGAGTGAATGTCTGTATCACTCTCTGCCTTCTCCCAGACAACTTCAGCAAGGGCTGCTTTGTGGAATCACACTGGAGTCTTCATGAAGCTGTGTGTTTACATATAAAGTTCCTAGCTAAAGCTTCCAAGCTCTCTGGAGTTGCAGAACATCAGCTACTCAATTGTTCAGTGTTCAGGTGGCTTCCACTTTACATAAGAATGCTAGGAAAATAATTCCATTTTTTCAGAATTAATAAGCTAGAATCAAAATGAGTATGTCTCTCTTAATACATATTTAATGTATATTCATATATATTTATTTATATGTAGAAACATCTGCATACATATTTATATATTATCAGGCAATGTTTACGTTGCAGTAAGGTCGACTGCAAACTTCTTTTAACTGCAGAGAGAGAAAGATGAGGTGGTATTCTTTACATTTCTAGAATGGGGTACCTATAATTTCACTTCCTATCTCTAATATCATGCTGCTCCACAGCAGTGAGACCTTTATTTATACGGAAACAAAAATGCCTAGATCAAGGAGGTGTGTGTGTGTGTGTGTGTGTGTGTGTGTGTGTGTGTATTGTAGCTCTGAAAGGTTTCTGAAGCAATGGCTACTTGTTTTAACTAAAGTAAACCGGTTTTAACAGGTAGATTCAATTCTCATGTCCTCTGCATCTAATGCATTTTTATTGTGAGTGGCAAGCTGTAAACATTAGCTTTTTAAATCTATCTTTGAAAAGGCACAAACATGAATGCTCCCATTGCTTCCCTCCCGTTCCTGTCTCCCAGCCGTAGATAATGACTGAACACATGTTCTACTGTCATCGCTGAAGGAGGTTACAGAGGGAAAGCTAAGTTAAGACGGGTAGTTCTTAATGTAAGTTTCATCTACACCAGCAGGGGCCATTTGGTCTTCCAAGAAAAGTTGGCTCCCTGCAAGCCTGCTTGCTTCTCAGTCATTGGACTATTGAAATCTAGAAATGTTGGGTAAGAAGTCATCAAAGCAACTCCTAAGGATTGATGATAAAAACAGTGGACAGTGGTGACATTCAAAACCATCCCTACAAGGACACATCAGTCTGACATTTAAATGGTTTGTTTAAAATACAATTTTCACACTGCAAAGCTAGAAAGTCACTGTACAACTTATCAAGTTAAGTATGTCACATAAATTCATATCCAGAGTTTCACAGTGCTAAGTTTTATGATCAGATCACGAGAGTTCTTTGCCTTTCTGACTTATGACCTATATGTTTCCTTCTTTAAAAAAAGAAAGTTTTAGAAGCAGAAGAATGAAAGGTGGCAAAGTTTAGTATAAGACAACTGGTATTGCAAGGAATTTGCAAATGACATGGTGAAGTATACTCCACAGCCTAGAACAGGGGTTCCCAAACCCTGGGCCACGCACCAGTGTGTTAGGAACTGGGCTGCACAGGAGGAAGTGAGCAGCAGGCCAGTGAGTAAAGCTTCATCTGTATTTACAGCTGCTCCCCATCACTGGCATTACCACCTGAGCTCTGCCTCCTGTCATATCAGTGGCAGCATTAGCTTCTCATAGGAGCAGGAACCCTATTGTGAACTGCGCATGCGAGGGATCTAGGTTGCACATGCCTTATGAGAATCTAATGCCTGATGACCTGTCACTGTCTCTCATCACTCGCAGATGGGACCGTGTAGTTGCAGGAAAGCAAGCTCAGGGCTCCTACTGATTCTACATTATGAGTTGTAGAATAATTTCATTATATATTACAACATAATGATAATAGAAATAAAATGCACAATAAATGTAATGCACTTGAATCATCCTGAAATTACCCCCCCCCCAACCCTGCCACCCCCCACTCCCCGATTTGTGGAAAAATTGTCTTCCATGAAACCGGTCCCTGGTGCCAAAAAGGTTGGGGACCACTGGCATAGAGGATAAGATAAATTCCAATAAGCTTACATTGTTACAGAATTACAAGTACAACAGACCATTAAGACTAAAAGCATAAGTTTAGAATGGGTGACCAATTTGATTTATATATAAGGTTAAAGACAGAAAGGACTGTTTTTCTAGAACTGTTTATAGTTTATCTGCTATGAAAGAGGGTGGCTGGGATGTCCATTCGAGATCCCTTCCAACAGAGAATTACAAACATGGTTACATTCCTTAATCCTTTAGTGCCATCTATGGTCCCAATTTAGAAAGTGTCAGTTTAAAACAAATTCTAGATACTGTGACGTCTCCTAGTTTAAAATTAGCATATTAATCTCTCAATTATATTTCTTTTGGGTTTGACTAAATGAACTGGATATCTTTCTGAAGGGCAATTTGGCAATATGTATTATGAGATTTAAAAATGTTTAAACTCCTTAACTCAGTGACTCCATGTCTAGGAAATATCAAGAGAGAAAGATACATGTATAAGTATATTCATTACAGTATTATTTTAAAAAACTTAATGTGCAAATGATTATAATACATCTATATGATGGAATATGATGCATCCATTTTTCAAAATGTGTCAAAAGAAAAAAAAATCACCTTCAGTTGCAATCTCTATAATTTTTCCCCTTAAAGAAAGATTTCAAGTCTTTCATAAACTGTCAAAAATCTGAAGAGATCTATAATGCTACAGCATGCTACATCACACCAAAATACAATCCATAACCCACAAAACTAAACAGCTAGCTATGTGCCTAGCAAATAGAATTTACAAATATGCTAGAAGATAGTGTTAAATTTTGCATATACACCATTCAAGATAAGTGATATAAAATCTTTACTTTGCAGAGAAAACAGAAGTTACCAGATTGAAACTCCTTCATCTTTTTGAAATAAAACATATTTACCTCCCTGTCTATCCTGGTCTGCATCTCTCTGACTACCAGAGAGGGGAAGAATCTCTCCACTTCTGTTCTGGATTTTACCCCATTACCCACTTCAAGAACTTTACACCATTCATCTTCTCTTTTCTTCTCCATGTGTATTCAAACTTTTCTCTCAATTGAATGTTTTACACCAACTTTAAAACATACTCAAGTGAATGTTATTTAAAACAAAAAATGAAAAGAATTTCTCACTCAAATCCATGTCCTCCACCTCCTCACTTCTAGCAACTGTAGTACTATTTCTATCACTGACTTCACAGTCATTCTTGATTTTCTTTTTGTGCTATTGCAATTTTCACACCTCCTGCTCAATCCTAAACCTACTTCAGTCTGGCACATAACACCATTACAGAGTGAAATAGCCCTCTGTAAAGTCACTAATGACTTCTCTGTTGCTAAATTCATGGATTTTTTCAGTAGTCATTGTACTGTTTCAGCAGTAGTCAACATTCTTGATCAATGCCTCTTTCCTGAAACACGCACTACCCTTGGTCTTCCCCTTTTCTTCAGCTACTTCTGAGTCTCCTTTGTTGTTCATTCTCCTCTTCTTGACCATTAAATGCCACAGCACAGTTTTTGGCATCCTTCTCACTCTATAATCTCCCCTTAGGCAATTTCTTCATAGTTATGGTTTCAATCACCACTTACATGCAAATAATTTACAAACTAATTTCTAGCCCTATGCTTTTCTCTGAATTCCAGGAACACACACACACACACACACACACACACACACACACATGCACACACGTACACAAGCAAAAAGTGGCCAAGTGACATCACTTCTCTGAGGAATCTCAATCTCTACTTGACCAAAGCATAATTTATAGCTTTTTCTTCCAAATTTACTCTCTTTCGGTGCTCTCTTTAGTCCTATAAATGGCCCTACAACCTTTCTAGTCATGCAAACCAAATCCCGAAAGTCATCCTGGGTACCCCCCTCTCTACCATGCGTGTGTAATCCATTCCCAGGCTCTGTGGATTTTATTTCTTACCTCTTCAATCCATCTCTCCATCTCCACCATTATATTGATCCAGGTCACCATTATCTCTTGTCTGATGCAACAGTCTTATTAGTTTTAATAGTCTTAATGCTTTTATTTCTTCTTCCTCAATCTTATTTATTTGCTTTCTTTTCTAAATGTACTAGCTAGAACTTCTAGCACAATTTTGAGTAGGAGTAAAGAAAGAGAACATCTTTGCCTGGTTCCTTATCTTAAGTCGAAAGCATTCATTTTCTCACCATTAAATATGATGTTGGCTGTAGTTTTTTTGTAGGTGCTTTTCACCAAACAGAGAAATTTCTCCTCTATTCCTAGTTTGCTAAAAGCTTTTTATTATAAATGGGTGTAGGATTTTGCCAAATGCTTTTGCTGTATCAATCAATATGATTATATAATGTTTCTTCTTTAGCCTGTTGATAGAATGGATTGCAATAATTAATTTTCAAATGCTGAAACTGCCTTTCATATTCAGAATAAATCCCAGTTGGTTATTGTGTTAGTCTGTTCTCACACTGCTATAAAGAAATACCCAAGACTGGATAATTTATAAAGGGAAGAGATTTAATTAACTCACAGTTCCACATGGCTGAGGAGGCCTCAAGCAACTTACAATCATGGCGGAAGGCAAAGGGGAAGCAAGGACCTTCTTCACATGGTGGCAGGAGAGAGAAGTGCTATCAAGAGCAGGGAAAACTGCCTTATAAAGCCATCAGATCTCATGAGAATTCACTCACTATCATAAGAACAGTATAGGGGAAATCGCCCCCATGATCCAATCACTTGCCACCAGGTCTCTCCCTAAACACCTGGGGATTACAATTCAAGGTGAGATTTGGGTGGGGACACAAAACCTAACAATATAATTCCACCCCCAGCTCCTCCCAAATCTTGTGTCCTTATATTTCAAAACCAATCATGCCTTCCTAGCAGTCCCCTAAAGTCTTAACTCATTTCAGCATTGACTCAAAAGTCGAAGACCAAAGTCTCATCTGAGACAAAGCAAATCCCTTCTGCCTGGGATCCTTTAAAATCAAAAGCAAGTTAGTCACTTCCAAGATACAATGAGGGTACAGGCATTGGATAAATGCTCTCATTCCAAATGGAAGAAATTGGCCAAAACAAAGGGGCTACATACAGGTCCCATGCAAGTCAGAAATCCAACAAGGCAGTCATTAAATCTTAAAGCTCCAAAATAATCTCCTTTGATTTCATATCTCATATCCAGGTCATGCTGACACAAGAGGTAGGATCCCACAGCCTTGGGCAGCTCCAGCCTTGTGGTTTTGCATGGTATAGCACCCTCTGGCTGCTTTTTCAGGCATATGGTGCAAATTGTTGGCGGATCTACCATTCTGGGGTCTGGAGAATGGTGGCCCTCTTCTCACAGCTCCACTAGGCAGTGCACCAGTGGGGACTCTGTGTAGGAGCTCCAACCCCACATTTCTCTCCCATACTGCCTTAGCAGAGATTATCCATGAGGTCCCCACCCCTGCAGAAGACTTCTGCCTATACATCCAGATGTTTCCATACATTCTCTGACATCTAGGCAGAGGTTCCCAAACCTTAATTCTTGTGTTCTGCACACCTGCAGGCCCAACGCCACATGGAAGCTGCCAAGGCATGGTGTTTGCACTGCCTGAAACAATGGCCTGGGCTGTATGTTGGTCTCTTTTAGCCATGGGTGGGATGCAGGACAGCATGTGCTGAGGCTGCCCAGAGCAGCAGCAGGGCCCTGGGCCCAGCCTAGGGAACCATTTTTCTCTCCTAGGCCTCCAGGTCTATGATGGGAGAAGTTGCCCTGAAGACCTTTGACATGCCCTGGAGACATTTTCTCCATTGTCTTGGTGATTAACTCCTCATTACTTATGCAAATTTCTGCAGCAAGCTTGAATTTCTCCTGAGAAAATGGATTTTTCTTTTCTTTTTTTTTTTTTTTTTTTTTTTTTTAGATGGAGTCTCTCTCTGTCGCCCAGGCTGGAGTGCAATGGCATGATCTCGGCTCATGCAACCTCTGCCTCCTGGGTTCAAGCAATTCTCCTGCCTCAGCCTCCCAAGTAGCTGGGACTACAGGTGCCTGCCACCACTCCAAGATAATTTTTGTACTTTTAGTAGAGATAGGGTTTCACCTTGTTGGCCAGGCTGGTCTCGAACTCCTGACCTTAAGTGACTCAACCACAGCGGCCATTCACACATCCATCCACTTAAGGATGGATGACCTTAAGTGATCCATCCCACACTGCTGGGATTACAGCCATGAGCCACCGCACCCAGTGGGTTTTTCTATTCTATTACATCATCAGGCTGCAAACTATCCAAACTTATTTTTTCTTTTTTGAGACAGAGTTTTACTCTCGTTGCCCAGGCTGGAGTGCAATGATGCGATCTCAGCTCACCACAACCTCCACCTCCCAGGTTCAAGTGATTCTCCTGCCTCAGCCTCCCAAGTAGTTGGGATTATAGGCAGGCACCACCATGCCTGGCTAATTTTGTATTTTTGGTAGAGATGGGGTTTCTCCATATTGGTCAGGTTGGTCTCAAACTGCCAACCTCAGGTAATCTGCCTGTCTTGGCCTCCCAAAGTGCTGGGATTATAGGCATGAGCCACCACACCCAGAAAAATTGTCCAAATTTCCCTTTTAAGTTCCAATTTCAGATCATCTCTCTCAAGTTCAAAGTTTCACAGATGTCTAGGGCAGGGATAAAATGCTGCCAGTCTCTTTGCTAAAGCACAGCAAGAGTACACTTTGTTCCAGTTCCCAGTAAGTTCCTCATCTCTATCTGAGACCACCTCAGCCTGGACTTCATTGTTTACATCACTATCAGCATTTTGGTTAAAACCATTCAACAAGTCTCCAGGAAGCTTCAAATGTTCCCACATCTTCCTATCTTCTTCTGATCCCTCCAAACTGCTCCAACCTCTGCCTGTTACCCAGTTCCAAAGTTGCTTCCACATTTTGGGGTATCTTCATAACAGTGCCCCATTCCCAGTACCAATTCACTATATTAGTCCATTCTCACACTGCTATAAGGAAATACCCAAGACTGGGTAATTTATAAAGGAAAGAGGCTTAATTGACTCACAGTTTCACATGGTTGAGGAAGCTTCAGGAAACTTTCAATCATGACAAAAGGCAAAGGGGAAGCAAGGACCTTCTTCATATAGTGGCAGGAGAGAGAAGCTCTAACAAGAGCAGGGAAAATTGCCTTATAACATAATCAGATCTCATGAAAATTAACTCTCTATCATGAGAATAGCATGAAGGAAACTACTTCCATAATCCAATCACTTCCCACCAGCTCTCTTCCTAAACACCTGAGGATTACAATTCAAAGTGAGATTTGGGTGGGGACACAAATCTAACCATATCAGTCACAATATATAACTCTTCTTAAACATTTTTGTATTCCATTTGCCAATACCTTGTTGGGATTTTTCCATCTATATTCATGAGAGATATTAGTCTACAGTTTTCCTTTTCTGATTAAGCATTTTTCTTGTTTTGGTATTAGGGTGATACTGACTCATAGAATAGGTTAGAATGTGTTCCTTCAGCTTCTATTTTTGGGAAGAGACTATATGTAATTACATCTTTTTTTTCTTTAAATGTTTGGTAGAATTCACTAGTATAACCAACTGAGCCTGGTGCTTTCTTTTTTGAAAGATTATTAACTATTGATTTAATATCTTTGATAGACATAGATCTATTGAGATTATCTATTTCTACTTGTGTGAGTTTGGATAGTTTGTGTTTTTCAAGAAATTGATTAATTTCATCTGAGTCCAAATTTGTGGACATAGAGCTGTTCATGGTATTTATTTATTTATTTATTTATTTATTTATTTATTTATTTTAGTGTCAGTGAGAACAGTAGTGATGATTTCTCTTTCATTTCTGATATTATCAGTTTGTATCTTCTTTTTTGTTTTTGTTATTATGTGTTATGTGTTGAATTGTGTGTCTCCCCTCCCAAACTCATATGTTGAAGTACTAACCGACAGTACCTAAGAAGGTTACCTTATTTGGAAATAGAGTCATTGCAGATAAAATTTGTTAAGTTAAATTGAAGTCATACTAGCATAGGGTGGGCCCCTAATCCAATATGACTAGGAGACAGAGACACATACAGTGAAGTGAAAATGCGAGGCAAACACCATGTACAAATCAAAGAATGCCTTAGGCTACCAGAAGCTAGGTGGGAGGCAAGGAACATGAAACTGCCTTTGCAAAGACATGACAACAAGAGAAGACTAGCATAGCTGACTCCATCTTGCTTCTAGCCTCCCAGGCTGGCTGTCCTCACTCATTCCTGAACATTGGCCAAGCTAACCATGGGAGTAATTTTGTTTATAGCTTAATGACCCCCTCCTTGTTCAGAGACTGAAACTCCCTTTGTAAGATGAATGAAAGACCATAAGATTAGGATTATGAGAGGAGCCTGAATTCTGCTAAGATGTAGGCATAGTTAAATAACAACCAGCTATTTTTTCCTAGCTTTTTTCTTACTCCTCTGGAGTCATGTGGCCAGATCACAAGATTTGTGACTTCCCCAATTGCTCCTATAGATAACATACCTAAGATTGGTCTTTTGAGATGTTTTTCAGCCTTTTGCATTCTGGCAATCGACTGACTCTACCCAGACCCATGACTCATGACTAAACCAGTCTTGTGGCCCCACCCAGAGGCTGACTCAGCATTAGGATCATTTTTCTCACCCCTGTAATTGTATATCCCCAACCAATTAACAGCACCCATTCCCTAGTCCCCTGCCTGCCAATTTATCCATAAAAACCCTAGCCTCTGAGTTCTCAGGGAGGCTTATTTGAGTAATAAATTCTCATCTTTAATTTGACTACCCCTAAATTAATTAAACAATTTCTCTACTGGAATACCACTGTCTCAGTGAATTGGCTTTATCTGTGCAGTGGGCAAGAAGAATCTGTCAGTTGATTCCAAACAGTCTCCTTTACACAAGGAACCAACCTTAATGCACCTTCATTTCAGACTTATAGCATTCAGAACGGTGAGACAATAATTTCCATTGCTTAAGCCACCCAGTGTGCAGTACTTTGTGACAGCAGATCAAGCTAACTAATATACTGGGCTCTGGGAATACATGAGCTATAGTTTCCAGTGGCTTTAAATTCCTCTAGCATTTTTGTTTTTTTCAACCTTCTTAAATAAAGCCCAGATTTTGCAGTTAGTTTAGCTAAATTCACTTGATTATACTGGATCCCTGTTGATGTGGTGTTAAGGCATGGGGCAAGGGAAACATTCTATAATCCCATGATAAAATCTCAGTCTTTTAGCAGGCCTGTGTCTCTGTGCTGTGACCTTCATAATTGTTTCTTATATTTTCTCCATTAGGTGAGACAGAAAGCATAAAGTGAGCTAAATTTGGGTGAATACCCTTCCTCTTAGGTGGGACAAGGCTCTGACAAAGACTTTTCTCCTGGAGAGTAGGCTTTTTGTTATGGAGAGTATTTTGGGTGTATTTCAAAATGATTACCTTTTTTTTTCTCCCCGCTGACAGAGCTGTGAAGCAAAGCTTTTCTGGTTCTTCACCATGGGTTTCCTGGAGGTAAAATCCAAGCAAGCATGGAGGCCCTCCTAAGACTGAAAGTTTCTCAGTCTCATGAGTTCACACAGCCTCCAAAAATGCATCTGAGGAAGAAAAATAGCTCAGAGCAGTCTGAGGAATGTGAGGTATGCAGAACTTATCAGGTCCAGAGAGACATGGGTATGAGACTTTAGTTAGGTGCCATCCAAAACACTTTAGTTAGGTGCCATACACAACCCCACCATCACCACCACACCCATGCCCAGTGGCAATTGTTTAAAGCATTTTGTTAGATGGCTGAATAGGAACAGCTCCAGTCTGCAGCTCCCAGTGAGATGGACGCAGAAGGTGGGTGATTTCTGCATTTCCAATTGAGGTACCTGATTCATCTCACCGGGACTGGTTGGACAGTGGGTGCAGCCCACAGAGGAGGAGCCAAAGCAGGGTGGGGCATCATCTCACCTGAGAAGTGCAAGGGATTGGGGAATTCTCTCCCCTACCCAAGGGAAGTCATGAGGGACTGTGCCTAAGGAACGGTGCACTCCAGCAGAGATACAGCGTTTTTCCCACGGTCTTCGCAACTCACAGACCGGGAGATTATCTCTGGTGCCTACACCACCAGGGCCCTGGGTTTCGAGCACAAAACTGGGCAGCTGTTCAGGCAGACACCAAGCTAGCTGCAGGAGTTTTTTTTCCATACCCTAGTGGCAGCTGGAATGCCAGCAAGACAGAACCATTCATTCCCCTAGAAAGAGGGCTGAAGCCAGGGAACCAAGTTGTCCAGCTTGGCAGGTCCCACCACCACGGAGCCCAGCAAGCTAAAATCTACTGGTTTGAAATTCTCACTGCCAGCACAACAGTCTGAGGTCAACCTGGGACGCTCAGGCTTCATTGGGGGAAGGGTACACACCACTGCTGAGGCTTGAGTAGGCAGTTTTACCCTCACAGGGTACACAAAGCTGCTGGGAAGTTCAAACTGGGCAGAGCCCACCACAGCTCAGCGAGGCCTCTGTGGACAGACTGCCTCTCTAGATTCCTCCTCTCTGGTTAGAGCATCTCTGAAAAAAAGGCAACAGCCCCAGTCAGGGACTTATAGATAAAACCCCAATCTTCCAGGGACAGTGCATCTCAGGGAAGGGGCAGCTGTGGGCATAGCTTCAACAGACTTAAACGACCCTGCCTGATGGCTCTGAAGAGAGCAGCGGATCTCCCAGCACAGTTTTTGAGCCCTGCTAAGGGTCACATTGCCTCCTCTAGTGGGTCCCTGACCCCCGTGTATCCTGACTGGGAGATATCTCCCAGTAGGGGCCGACACATCACGTACAGGAGAGCTCTGGGTGGCATCTGGCAGGTTCCTCTCTGTGATGAATCTTCCAGAGGAAAGAACAGGCAGCAATCTTTGCTGTTCTGCAGCCTCCACTGGTGCTACCCAGGCAAACAGGGTCTGGAGTGGACCTCCAGGAAACTCCAACAGACCTGCAGCAGAGGGGCCTGACTGTTAGAAGGAAAACTAACAAGTAGAAAGGAATAGCATGTCCAATCAGAGACACCATCCGAAGGTCACCAACATCAAAGACCAATGGTAGATAAATCCATGAAGATGGGGAGAAACCAGCATAAAAATGCTGGAAATTCGAAAAACAAGAACACTTCTCCTCCAAAGGATCACAACTCCTTGACAGCAAGGGAAGAAAACTGGAAGGAGAATGAGTTTGATGAATTGACAGAAGTAGGCTTCAGCAGGTGGATAATAACAAATTCCTCTGACCTAAGGAGCATGCAAGGAACCTAAGAACCTTGAAAAAGGTTAGTTGAATTGCTGACTAGAATAACCAGTTTACAAAAGAACATAAATGAGCTGATGGAGCTGAAAAACACAGCACAAGAACTTCATGAAGCATACACAAGTGTCAATAGCCAAATCAAGCAAGCAGAAGAAAGGATACCAAAGATTGAAGATCAACTTAATGAAATAAAGCATGAAGACAATATTAGAGAAAAAAGAATGGAAAGAAACAAGCAAAGCCTCCAAGAAATATGGAACTATGTGAAAAGACCAAATCTACGTTTGATTTGTGTACCTGAAAGTGACGGGGAGAATGGAACCAAGTTGGAAAACACTCTGCAGGATATTATCCAGGAGAAATTCCCCAACCTAGCAAGACAGGCCAACATTCAAATGCAGGAAATACAGAGAACACCACAAAGATACTCCTTGAGAAGAGCAACTCCAAGACACATAATCATCAGATTCACCAAGGTTGAAATGAAGGAAAAAATGTTAAGGACAGCCAGAGAGAAAGGTCAGGTTACCCACAAAAGGAAGCCCATCAAACTAACAGCGAATCTGTCTGCAGAAACCCTACAAGTCAGAAGAGAATGGGGGCCAATATTCAACATTCTTAAAGAAAGAATTTTCAACCCAGAATTTCATATCCAGCCAAACTAAGCTTCATAAGTGAAGGAGAAATAAAATCCTTTACAGACAAGCAAATGCTTAGAGATATTGTCACCACTAGACCTACCTTACAAGAGCTCCTGAAGGAAGCACTAAACATGGAAAGGAACAACTGGTACCAGCCACTGCAAAAACATACCAAATTGTAAAGACCATCAACACTATGAAGAAACTGCATCAATTAACGGGCAAAATAACCAACTAGCATCAATGCTAGTTGAATTGACAGGATCAAATTCACACATAACAATATTAACCTTAAATGTAAATTAGCTAAATGCTCCAATTAAAAGACACAGACTGGCAAATTGGATAAATAGTCAAGACCCATCAGTGTGCTGTGTTCAGGAGACCCATCTCATGTGCAGAGACACACACAGGCTCAAAATAAAGGGATGGAGGAAGATCTACCAAGCAAATGGAAAACAAAAAAAAGTAGGGGTTGCAATCCTAATCTCTGATAAAACAGACTTAAACCAACAAGGATCAAAAGAGACAAAGAAGGCCATTACATAATGGTAAAGTGATCAATTCAACAAGAGTTAACTATCCTATATATATATGCACCCAATACAGGAGCACCAAGATTCATAAAGCAAGTCCTTAGAGACCTACAAAGAGACTTAGACTCCCACACAATAATAATGGGAGACTTTAACACCCTACTGTCAACATTAAACAGATCAACGAGACAGAAAGTTAACAACGATATCCAGGATTTGAACTCAGCTCTGCACCAAGTGGACCTAATAGACATCTACAGAACTCACCATCCCAAATCAATAGAATATACATTCTTCTCAGCAACTCATCGCAATTATTCTAAATTTGACCACATAATTGGAAGTAAAACACTCCTCAGCAAAAGCAAAAGAATGGAAATCATAACAGTCTCTCAGACCACAGTGCAATCAAATTAGAAATCAGGATTAAGAAACTCACTCAAAACCACACAATTACATGGAAACTGAACAACCTGCTCCTGAAAGATTACTGGATAAATGACAAAATTAAGGCAGAAATAAAGATGTTCTTTGAAACCGATTAGAACAAAGACACAACGTACTAGAATCTCTGGGACACATTTAAAGCAGAGTATAGCAGGAAATTTATAGCACTAAATGTCCACAAGAGAAAGCAGGGAAGATCTAAAATCGACACCCTAAAATCAACATCAAAATTGAAAGAACTAGAGGAGCAAGAGCAAACAAATTCAAAAGCTAGCAGAAGACAAGAAATAACTGAGATCAGAGCAAAACTGAAGGAGATAGAGACATGAAATACCCTTCAAAAAATCAATGAATCCAGGAGCTAGTTTTTTAAAAAGATCAACAAAATAGATAGACCGCTAGCCAGGCTAATAAAGAAGAAAAGAGAAAAGAATCAAATAGATGCAATAAAAAATGATACAGGGGATATTACCACTGATCCCACAGAAATACAAACTGCCAACAGAGAATACTATAAACACCTCTATGCAAATAAACTAGAAAATCTAGAAGAAATGGATAAATTCCTGGACACATACACCCTCCCACGTCTAAACGAGGAAGAAGTCGAAACCCTGAATAGACCAATAACAATTTCTGAAATTGAGGCAGTAATTAATAGCCTACCAACCAAAAAAAAGTCCAGGACCAGACGAATTCACAGCTGAATTCTACCAGAGATACAAAGAGGAGCTGGTACCATTCTTTCTGAAACTATTCCCAACATTAGAAAAAGAGGGAATCCTCCCTAACCTATTTTATGAGGCCAGCACCATCCTGATTCCAAAACACAACAAAAAAAAGAAAATTTCAGGCCAATATCCCTGATGAATATCCATGCAAAAATCCTCAATAAAATACCGACAAACTGAATCCAGCAGCACATCAAAAAGCTTATCCACCACTATCAAATCGGCTTCATAACTGGGATGCAAGGCTGGTTCAACATATGCAAATCAATAAACGTAATCCATCACATAAACAGAAGCAATGACAAAAACCACATGATTATCTTAATAGATGCAGAAAAGGCCTTTAACAAATTCAACAGCCTCCATGCTTAAAACTCTCAATAAACTAGGTATTGATGAAACATATCTCAAAATAAGTTACCACAATTTGCACAATGTGACCTTCAGCCATTATCTTCATGGTCCTGGAATGTGTGATACAAAGAACAATGTATAGCCAACCACTAATCAATGTTTTTTTTCTGTAAACCAATGAGAATTCCTGATGAGCAACTTTGTATAATCCCATTCCTGTCCCCCCTCTTCACCTTTAGAAACCTGCTTGTAACAAAGGCCAAATGGGGAGCTCATATCCAAATTTACTGAGGTCTGAGTTTTCAGGGCAACTGTTCTTACCTTGGCTTAAGTAAACTCTTTAAAATTATACTTTGTTCCTCAGCTTCTTCCTTTAGGTCAGCATGTCAAAATTACCATTTAAGTGTCATTATCAGTTTATTGCTCCTATGGATTCTGGTCCAGGTAAGCTGATCTCAACTATGATTCTCTGTATTTGCTGGTGTCTCCAGATTTCAGGATGACAGTTTATTTTCTGACCTCAATTTTCTGAAGGGTTCAAGAAAAGCAATTGATTTTTCATTTTGTTCAAGATTTTTTTTGTAAAGATGGAAGTGACTATTTCCAAGCCCTCCATGTGTCAGAGATGAAAGCAGAAGTCGAATTTATTTTTTTATTTTATTATTTATTTTCTTTTCTGCTCCCATACTACAAGGAGAATTTATTTTTTAAAAAACAAAACTTAGCATCTAAAATTCCTTCTATGCCATATATTTATGTAATTGTAACCAAAACTTAGACATATTAAAATTTTAATGAGTTTTTTGAACATTTAACAATTCATGAATTACAAGCAGTTTAGCACTTTAGAAAGAGGGTGTGAGGGCAAAACTTTTATAAGGTGCTCATGGAAGCAAGACAAAGAAAATATTTGATTCATTAAAGTGGAAAGTCCCTAGTTAGGGGTTAGTTGGCAGTATCTGATCAGTTAAGCTAAAAGTTTCATTTTGCTATTTATGATGAGTTGGGTTTCAGTTTGCTTATATAGTTGGAAGTTTCTGATTGGTTAAGCTAAAAGTTTCATTTCACTATTTACAATGAGTTGGGTTTCAGTTTGCTTATGTAGGACCTAAGGCCTAAACCCATCTCAGCCTAATGGCCTCTCATTAATTTTGTAACACAAGTTTTTAAAGCCAAAATACCTATGTTACACATATGTATATATTATGTGTATATATGTACATACAATTTATTTATCTTTCCTTCAACTGTTGGATTTGAACTTTTACTTGCTCTTCATTAGAACAATAAATATTCTTTTTTATGAACTTGTGTCAGTTTCTTTATGGCATAAACCTAGAAACTGAAAATCTAGATTACAGACATGAGTATCAACTTCTCTAGATACTAATTACTTTAACAACTTGTATTTCCAACAAGAATCTGAGAATTCTGTTTAACCTACTTTTTATAATACTTTTCCTACATAATGAATGTGAAATATTACCTTTTTGTAATTTTGACAAGTATTCCCCTTATTACTAGTGAGGTCGAGATATTTTCTTATATTTATTGGCCATTCAGTTTCTCTCCTCTATAAATTGATTTTTTACATATTTTAACCATTTTTCTATCAGGCTGTCATTTTGTATTGATTTGTAGGAACTCTTTCTATGCTGAATATTAATTCTTTGTTGATTTTATAATCCTGTGTTGATTACGTAACTTACTTTTTCTCCCTTACATGGTATCTTCTGATACAAAAAGTTTTTTTAATGTATAAAAATGTATTGGTATTTTCCTTTATGGTTTGTATTTTTGTGTCTTGTGGCAAAATTATTTTTCAATTCTCATGTTTTAAATGTTTTCTTCTGAAATTTTTTCCATTTCATATTTAGGTTTTTAATTCAACTAAATTGTTTTGTCAATTTCACCATGTAATTCAGTTTTCACTTCATATATTTCAAGGCTATGTTGTTACACACTCACAGATTCATTATTATTATATTCTCTTGGTAGAATGTTTTTTATCCCTATCAAAGTTTTCAGTCTTACATTTTATTTTATTTTAATATTGATATATCCTTTGTCTGGTTATTATTTGCCTAGTATATTTTTCAATACTTTCTTTCGAATCTCTGTGTAGTTTTTGTTTTAGTCGGATCTTTTATAAACAACATATAGTCAACATGATAGACTGTACTTCAATAAGTGAATTCAACTTATTTACATTCACTGTGATAACTATATATTTATATTCTTTTTCCTTTGTAATTCATGTTTTCTGTTTACCATCTTTCTTCCCCATTTCTTTTTTATTTCTGTTCCTCCCTTCTGGTAGATTAATAAAGTTTTCTACATTTTTTTTTATCTCCTACTCTCATGGAAACCCTAGACTATATTTTTCTTCCCTTAGTTGGCATCCTATATTTTTAATACATATATAGTTTTATTTTAAAATCTGGAATTAATCCACATCTTTATAGTCCTCCTAGAACACTACAATGCTTTAACATCCCTTCATCAAAGCACACACATTCAACCCTTTAATCAATTTGTGTGCCTCCATTTTTCTTAATGTTGTGTGTGACTCCAATTTTTCAAGTCATTTGTCATCCCTCTAAGTCTACTTCTCTTCCTATTAAAGTACATCAAGTAATCAGTTCTCATTGAAAATCAATTAGTGGTAAATTCTAAAGAAATGTGTATGTCTGAAATGTCTTAATTTTGACCTTGGAATTGTGGTTTACCTGAGTGTAAGTTTCCAGGTTGATGAATATTTTCTCTCAAAATATTGAATATATTACTTCCTTGTCTTTTTTCATCAGTTGTTTCTGATGAAAGTTCTGTACTCAGTCTTGTATAGATAATTTGGGAATTTTTTCCTTTGAGAGTTTGAAATTTTTCATTTTTATACTAGATGTTTTTCAGTTGCATTATGCTATGTCCAGCTATGGATTTATTTTTATTTTATTTGTAATTTTTAAAATCTCCAGGATAAAAGTTCATGTCTCTCTTCAATTCTGGGAAATAGCAGAAGTAACATATGTTATTTTGCCATTATTTTCCCTCTTCAGTTTTTCTGAAACAACAATCAGACATTTGTTGAAGTCTCTCAAACTCTTCACCATATATTTTAATTGTCCTTTCACATATTTTTATTTCCTTTTTCTCTGTGCTTCATTTGGGTAAATTCCTCAGAAACATCTTTCAATACACAAATTTTATTTTTTTTTACCATAACTGGAATTTATCAAACCTATTGAATATACACATATATGCATAAAATACATATAAGATGTATGAATGTGTATATCATATAAAAAGTACATATACAATATTATGCATATATTATATATAATACATATGTAATGTAGACACACAATTTATATATATAATTTCCAAGATTTTCAATTAACTTTTTCTTATCTATCTTTAATTTCAACTTTTTAAAATAATTTCTTGTTCTGTTTTTATTAATATCCCTACATTTATTTCTTTGACAATCCTAAACATGCTTATTAAAATGTAAATTTATTTTTATTTGGAATGAATTCATAGTTAATTTTTTCTGTCCTTTTTGATCTTAGTTGCTTTGTGTGTTTTTGAATTTTGTTTGTGAACTCTTAAGTGGATTCTCTGTCTTTTTTTTCTTTCAATCTCTCTTTCTTTCTTTGCCTGTTTACCAGTCCCAATTTGGCAGATTTGCAGTTGCCTCCACCTGGCATCCAAGATGTTCATTGTGATGATATTGAAGTCATCACTGATGGAGTCTCTGGTGTGTTGGTTCAGTTCCTGGTTGGTTCCCGATTGTGGTATGATGTCAGTGTTCTCACGACTTCCTGAAGAGGCCCAACTTCACATAAAGACTGATGTCATCCCTACCTACTGTGCTGTGGCTGTCCAGTGATTACCTTGTGGCCTGTTGTCTCTGTACGGATAATTCTCTATGTTGCCTTTGTGATCCCTCCAAGCTCCCTGATGAGCATGGTCCTGAAGTGTAACAGCAATGCCTTCCTTGCTCTTAGTGGGCAGTATAAGCCCATCACACAGTAACATTTCTTGTTTATGAAGTCACCTCTTGGTACTGGTATGGTGGGACTCTTGGCCAACTCACTTCCATGACTGTTGAAATCATTATTTGTGGTTTCTAAAGGACTTTTTTACACATTGCCTTGTCTTATATGATCTTAATAGGATTCCTGTCATCCTCATCTGAATAGATGGAGAAACTGAGAAAAAGAGCAGTTAAATGTCTTGGCCAAGATCACAAGACTAGTATTTATATTGATGAGTCAGGACTTTCCAGTCCTTCTCATAGGGAAAGGAGGCAGGGAAATTTTGGGCAGAAGAGAGTGGGTCCCCAGTGAGGACCCCACCCTCAAGCCTGGAACTGTGGCCCAAAGTAAGAACTTGCATTCCTGTTTTTCCCCTCAAATGTTGCCTTTTCCAAAACTACCCATGGCCTGCTCTGCCCCCATCCTGTGCCCACAAAAACCCCAGGCTCAGCCAGCAGGAGGAAGAGAAGCAACTGGACAACAGAAATTACAGTGGGATGTCAGAGAGAAGTGGCTTGACTTCAGAAGGACAGCTTGATGGCATAGCTTCAGAGAGGAGTCTGGCTGGGGATGGCTAGACTTCAGGGGAAGATTACCTTCCCGCTCTGACCACTTTTCAGCTTCCTTTCCCTCTGAAAGCCACTTTCATTGGTAATAAAATCCCCTGCATTTACTATCTTCAAGTCGTTTGTGCCACCTCATTCCTCTTGGATGCTGGACAAGAACTCGAATGTGAATGCAAAAGGCTGTCACACTGACCCTCCACTGAGCTGTTAACACTTAAGCCATCCGTGGATGGCAAAGCTAAAAGGGCACAGTAACACTTCCTTTGGGGCTTTGGGGGTTTTGGACACCCTCCCCTAGATGCTGCTGTGGGGCTAGTATGGAGTTTGCTCTTGCTGGTGCCCAAAAGTGCTCACCCTGGCTCCAGCACCTGCTCACCTACTCTCCCCCTCCCATAAGGGGTGAAGCAGCTAGTGAGTGGAGTTTGCCCTTGACAGTGCCTGTGTACTCTAGTTCCCGCCAGCAAAGGAGTCAGGGAGATATCTTGCTTCACTTCCAGGATAATAAAGCTTTCTTTATCTTGAAATGGATCTGATGCATTTTTGTGTGGAATGCCATATCAGTAAATCACACATTCTGTAGTCACTCAGATGGTATGAGCTCTGGAGGTACTCAAGGCAGGGAAGACAAACACATATGCAGAGAGAGTATCAATTGTAGTAAGGATAAATTAGTTGAGGGTGGAAGAGGTCTGATATAATCAACCTACAGTTAAGTGCCTGGCTGTTATCCCTGAAAGATGGTGTCATATGCAGGCTCAGCTCTGGTCTATGCTATGCAGGTGGGCCAATAAACAGTGGCAGTGGCAGGGCCAATAAGCCAATTTTGTGAGACAGAGTCCCTGATATTGGGCACATAAATAACCTCCAAATCTATTATCATGGCCATCCATTCCAAGGCTTATTGTGCAGACACTGCAGTAGCTAAAGAGAGAAGCTGTTAACATCTGTGTGATGAGTTTCTCTTTGTGGTTGTCTGGTGTCTTCTCTTCAGTAGATGCTCTCCGGTACACATAACGTAAGACAAAAGGATCCACAAGGTGTGTAATCACTTCCAAAGATCCATTCATATGCCTCTTCCCCAGACTTACTTGTTTTCAATATTACATTTTGCTCCCTCCATGCCTCCTCTGCTCAAGGTTTTATTTATATCCATACTTCAGATTATTTCCCCCTCCATAAAAATCATGACCAACTGCACTGCTTGTAGCTCTGCCTGCTGGAGGGCTTGCCCTTCACCATTTGTTGTCAGGGTATCTGATGAGTGTGACTGTGATATGGCAACTGTCCATTTTTTTGTTAGCACCAACATATTGAACTGACCTATCTGTGAACCAAGCCTTTAGTTTCTACTTCTCTCAGTTAGTCATGAGGAATTCCTATTACACCACAAATATAATTTGAAGGAGAGGCAATAGTAAAACTGAGATAAGTGATGTGGAGTTCTGTGTCACCTCTTTATGTATTACTTGTGACCCCTGGACCTGCTCAGATATGATCTGAATGTGTCATTCCACCATTTGACAGATGGCTGTTGCATTTGCTTGACATCATGGCTCCTACAATCTGATAATATCCAACTCATGTTGGAAAACTCTAGTCACATAATCACTTGTGTTAGTTTGTTCTCACACTGCTAATAAAGACATACCAGAGACTGGGTAATTTATAAAGGAAAGAGGTTTAATTGACTCAAAGTTCAGCATGGCAGAGGAGACCTCAGAAAACTTACAATCATGGTGGGAGGGTGAGCAAATACATCCTTCTTCTCATGGTGGCAGGAAGGTGACATGCTGAGCAAAAGGGGGAAAAGCCCCTCATAAAACCATCAGTTCTCATGAGAACTCACTCACTATCACAAGAACAGCATGAGGGTAACTGCCCCCATGATTAAATTACCTTCCACCAGGTCCCTCCCACAACACATGGGGATTATGAGAACTACAATCCAAGATGAGATTTGGGTGGGGACACAGCCAAACTATACCATTTGTTATCTCATAGTCAGGCACTCCGTCTCTTTTACAGCTCTTTTTTAAACATCAACTTGTTTTCTGCACAAAAGTCCTGCCATTACTCCAGAATCCTGGAGAATCTGCAATGTATTTCTCATATTAGGCCTTCCAAGGGACTCTGAACAGCATTTTAATCCACAATAAATACTTTGAGCATTATGGGATCTGCTGGGCCACATGGCCTGAATAGCAGAGCAGCTTACATCATGTTTTGAATTTTCTACAAACCTCTTTATTTTTCTGGACTCCACAGACCATAAGATCCCTAAAAACTTCATTGCTGTGATAAATTCCCAGACTCGTTTGGTATATCTTCTAACCCTTTCGCATGTGTTTATCCAAAGAATTCCGAGTACTTGCCACTTCCTGGCTTCTAGTCCAATTAGCATGATGTCATCAACATAGAGGACAGATAGGATGTTCAGTGGAATATCAACATGATTAAGGTCCTTGCAGACTATATTAACAGACTTAAGGTAGCCATGGATTGCCTGTATGAATATAGACTGCTCTCCTTCCAATGTAGATGCAAACTGTTTTTGATTGTCATTACTGATAGAGATTAAAATAAGTCCATTAACTACATCAATAGCTACACAATTAAGTGATAGCATTGATCTACTGCAGTGAAGACACCAAATCTGGCAGAGCATCTATGATTGGGACTACCACTTGGTTAAGTATGTGGTAGCCCACTGCCAATACGCTTGATTCATCTACTTTTGTTGGGGGAATACAGATGATTTGAACAGAGATTTATTAAAAGGATCATTACTTATTGCTTCTTTAACTTTTTGATAGTAATTCTCATTTCTGAAATTCTCAGGATGAAGCATTGCATCTGATTTACTGTCTTGACAGGAGGATATGGGGGCAATTCAGGAACTTCTACTTGGCCCTTTCTACTGTAATGGCTCTCATTCTGTATGTCATGGAATCAGTGTGAGAGTTGGCAAGCTGATAAGAATTTCACAATTACGTACTCAAGGACTAGAGAAATAACCATTGTGAGTTTGAAAATGCATTGGACCCACTTATGAGATAGACTTGTGTTAGAATTCTATTTATCTTCTTACTCTAAGCACCCCACTACTCTAACCAGAGGACTACAATGGTGTTTTAGATCTTAGGCATCAGAGTCAGCTTGTAACCTATATATAACAGCCCTCAAAAGGTATAGGTAATCCTGTACTTTTGCAGACTGAGGCAAATAAGTGCATGTCCCTTTGGGGAAAGATTGGGAAATTATTTATTATATTTACTTGCTGTGACATTGCAGAGGCCTTCCTCAAGAGAAAGCTCTCTTCAATCAATGGACTCTAGATCTATAAACTGGTTGAGATCTTCAAAACTGACTGCAGTATCATAATTTTCTCATATGTTGGCTGAAATCTGCTCTCCAGCTCTTTGTCTTTTTGATTATGCAAGTTTGGCTATACTTGTCATACTGTTTTGGCTGCCTGTGCATCTTATTCCTAGAAACGAACTGTGACCTCTTGAACATAACCACAGACCCCGGTCACCATTCTGGTCTTGCTGCTCACTATTATTGTTTCCATCTTGCTTCTTTATTTAAATGCTTCCCTTGGGAAATTGCATTTCCAGAATACATTCTCTAATGCAAATATCCATTTGTATGGATCCCAGTTCTTGCATGTATCTCCTACTCTCTTTTTTATTTTATCATTTCTAATGTTTTTAGAGATGTGGTCTTGCTATGTTGTCCAGGATTATCTCAAACTCTTGGCCTCAAGCAATCCTCTTGCCTCAGCCTCCCAAAGTGCTGGGATTACAGGCATGAGCTATTGCATCCAGCCATACCTCCTACTCTCAACCCTGGCCCTCAGCAGATAGCCAGCACTGAGCTTGTCAAAGAGTCCAGGACCCTCTGCATCAGTACATTCCATATAGCCTTAAAGAAAGGAGTGCCCTCTTATCCTTAAAATAAGGAGTGTTTTATTTCTGGGAAAAATATGGAAATAGTGGGTTATCTGGGATCATGTAATAAATTTATTCTAAATTACTCTCTTTCCTGAGCTCTGTGACATTCTTCCAAGGCAGTTCCAGCATTTATTTTATTTTAAGATATTATATCTGGGCCAGGATATTAAATCCAGAGTCATGAAAAAGTGTCCACTTAGAAATAAATTTCCCCATTCATATATTCTGCCCATTTTCACATCACTATCCACTATTACATATGTTACCCTGGTTTCTGATGGTAAATATAAGACAAGTCTCGCACTTTGTAGGGTATGTTTTCTCAAGCTCTATTTTCCTGCTGAATCTATCCTGAAAGCTGGCCCCAGTTATTGGTCTGCAGGCAACGAGAGAAGATTGAGGCAAATCTCACAAATAAAAATAAGTATTGTCTTGTTCCAAGTGAAATCTCTACCAGTTCTCTTTGCAAGGAGAGGCCACTATCCTCTGATATGGGAAGAAGCTTATTCTACCAGCCCACAGGATTCAAGGCAGTACAGGTATTCCAGATTCAGACCTTCCTACTCATATATCTCCATCCCAGGTTCTAGGGCTCCACTGTTTTCCTATCACAGCCCTGAATGACATCAAATACTTACAGAGGTGTTACACTCATATAAAGTTGACTATGTAGCTCTTCTACCATTAAAATTAGATTCTGTGCCTGATTTTCAGTACAGTCTTGTCCTGGAGCTTCAGAATTTTTTTTTTATTTTAAAATACTACCATGTAGGACTTCTGATTTCACAGACAGTCTTGAGTTTATAGTTAGCTAATATAAACCTGTCATTTGATTTTTCAAGGCTGCTATAATCCAGTCCAATTTAGAATTCTTACACTGCTTTTTTAACACCATCTAAGTGCTGAAACTACAGCATAAGCCAATGTTTCACTTTCCTTCTGTGCCTCATGCTGATTGCATGTCAGGAATTTTCACCACCAAATTTACCATCACTACTATAGTCCTTACCACTTCCTGACCAGTTCCAGAATCCCATGTTGTGAATTTGCTTTCTGGGCCCATTTTGGTGCCAACTGTATTAGCCTCAGTTTCCTCCCCACCCCATCCCTACACTCCAGGAAACAGAGCTTGTATGCAGATAGTTTATTTTGGATTTGAGCCCAAGGAAAAGTAGTGGGGCCCTGGGGAAAGTGAAACAGGGAGGGGTGGAAAACCAATACAAGAAATGTGTTATTGCTCTGGGCTCAATCTTGCCAGGACCTACTGAGGAGGTGGACAGAATGCAACTAAGAATTTTTCTGAGCTGTGAAAAGGAGAAAAATTTTCCACCAGCTTCTGTCCTCTATTAGTCAACTGTTGGTTACCCCTGTGACTTTTTATGCTCCTCACATTTCCCAGATGCTCCTACATGAATACCACAGGGTTCCAGCAGTTGTCACCTATCGTTCCTGGTGCCCAAGAAGCCTGGAACATAAAGTGAGATGTACGCAGTCACTGAAGTAAGGTACTGTCAGGTCATATTTGCACAAAACTTGTTGTCACAGCAATGTTTATGATAAAAGATAGACAAAAAGAAGGTAAAGTGGGGCATAAAATGTCTTTGATACATATAATGTGCATACTGAGAAATGTTTTTCCATGCCTGGTCCTTCATCTGAATATTCAATGTCTTTCTGACTGTGGTTTATATTAGTTGCTGATTTCTGCCACACACAACCCGTATTTCCAACATGGTCCCAAGACAACAAATTTTACTGGAAGCTCTAGGTAATCTATACTTTTGTTTACTCAGCTAGCTAATGACATATTTTTAAAATATTACGGTGGTTCACACCTGTAATCCCAGCACTTTGGGAGGCTGAGGTGGGCAGATCACCTGAGGTCAGCACCACACCAGCCTGGCCAACATGGTAAAACCCCGTCTTTACTAAAAATACAAAAATTAGCCAGGCCTGGTGGCACACACCTGTAATCCCAGCTACTCAGGAGGCTGAGGCAAGAGAATCGCTTGAACCTGGGAAGCAGAGGTTGCTGTGAGTCCAGATCATACCATTGCACTCCAGCCTGGGCAAGAGAGTGAGACTCTGTCTCAAAAAGTAAAATAAAATAATACAATTTCCTAGTGTTACTGTATTATTTGGTGTGAGTTTGGTCCATGATAATATCAAACTTAAAGATATTCTGTCTAAACTTCCCTCTTCCCAGAAGTCATCGGCATATTTACTTTCCTATATTTTCCCATATTTTAAGAAGTTTCATTGTATAAGCCTCAATTTCTTCGGCATCACTTTTTCCTCCTTTCTCTTCTTGCTTTTACTATGCCAGAAAAGTAAGTATATTGAGCCAGAAAACTTTAAGACATTAAGAAGTTAATTTTCACAGATTCCAATTTCACTTAAGAGAATCTATGCTTTTTAGGAGTCTTTGAATTGCAAATAGACATCTGTAGAAGAAATGGCTAATTGTCTCCCAGTTTCTGTTCTCCTGTGATATACAGCCATAAAATATTTAGCTGCACTGCTATATGTAACTGTGTGACTCCCAAATTTTTTGTGTCAATTTGAGTGGGCCATACAGTGTCCACATTAAACATTGTCTCTAGGTGTGTCTGTGATGGTATTTTAGCATCCAGAACTGGTGGACTAAATAAAGTTGATTGCCCTCCCCAAAAGGGTTGGATATCATCCAGCCTGTTGAGATAATGAATAGAACTAAAAGGAGCAGAAAGAGGAATTCACACCTTTTTTCCTTCCTCACTGTGGGTCTCTGGTTCTCAGGCCTTCAGACTTGCACTGAATTACACCACTAGCTTTCCTGGGTCTCCAGCTTACAGACAGCAGACTGTGGGATTTCTCAGCCTTCATAATCACATGAGCCAATATAATAAATCTCCTTATAGATAGATAATAGATAGAAAAAATATATAAGATTTCATATATAGATATATACAATATAGCTATAGATACAGATATAGATACATCCTATTGGTTCTGTTTCTCTGGAGAACCTGAAGTAATATAGATTTTGGTACTGAGAGTGGTTCTAGAGGAGTAGAATTTTAAGGATAAGTTTTCTGAATTGGTTCTTGGGTTTTAGGACGGAATTGTGTGAAAATGGAAGAGAAGTTTGGAAAAGAAAGAGGAAAAGTCATTCATTTTATTCCAGACATTCTTGCCCTGGTTGTACACAAGAACTACTCAAGGAGCTTTTAAAGATTATTGATGCTTGGCCCTATCCCTAGAGATAATTGATTGTCCAATAGAGTTCCTGAGCATCTGCTTTTTTGAGAGCTCCCCAGAGGTCAATGCACAATGTGGTTTAAGAATCACTGCTCTATTGTGGGGGGAAAAATGAGATTATAGAGGTAAAGATTAAGAATCACTGCTCTATTGTGGGAAAAAATGAGTTTGAGGATCTTGAGAATGGAGCATGTGAGAAAACCCATCTGATGGCTTCCATTTTGTCCATTACATAGGAAGACATTTCATCACATGAGAGTGATGGAGGTCAAAATTGACAGGGGATGCACAGTTGAGAATCTCCGAAATATGCTTATTGAGAGAGAAAAACAAAGCGAAATAAAACCTGGATTACTGGGCATTGTACATTGCCTATTTGAAGTTACATGCTTTCTGGCCTGGGAAATTTCTCAAATATTAAATTTATATATTTTTAAATACATATAGAAAAAAAAGAAAGGCAGTAAACAACAGGAAATAGATATTGTATTTGGATAACATAGGTTTTCTCCCTTCTTTGTATATTCTGTATTTTTTAAGTTTGAAAATAAACTTTTATTATAGTCACAATTGAAGAAATAATGATATTTAGCTTTACTGAGGTATAATTGATTCAGAAAAACATTGTACACATTTAATATATACATCCTGATATCTATAACCTCCAAAAAAAAGTTGTAGTTTTCAAAAGAAAATGAAATCAATGGTAAATCAGCAAGCAGAAATTTATTGGCACTGTATTAATTTGCCAAGGCTGCCATAACAAAGTACCACAGACTGAGTAGCTTAAGCCACAGAAGATTAAGTGAAGATTAGTAAGTGTTCAATTTAAGAAAGCATTGAGTGAGCTTGTCTTGCATTCCTACACAAAAAGTACAACTGCAATATATTCCACAACAGCAAAGCAAAATAAGTAAAATCATTCCAAGTAAACTAAACAGGGAAGCTTTCCAAAAACTGGGAAGTTGTTGGAACCAAGTCGATATAGGGTCAACTGATAGTACATCGATGGCAGAGATATGAGTGTCTAAAGCTTTCACAGGCTAGGTAATAGTCTGGAACATAATAAAATCTGCCACAAACTTAAGCTGGCCCATTGAATATGTCAGAGCAACCCAGAAGTGGAGGAAAGTGGCAATTCTCCACCTACCCAACAGTTTGACTGATTATGTAGAGGCTAAAGTCTGTGCCCACTCAGTAAATAAGTTACTCTCTGCATGACTCCAACTTACACCCAAAAGTAGATTGTCAATCTATATTTTTCTGTAACCCTTCCCTTTCATTTCTTCCAAACAGGAGTCAGAGGTCACTGATTCACTCACAGGAATAAACAGGATCAGTCTCTTGTGTTCCACAGGTCTGTGGGACTTCGTAAGAGTCAGGTTTAATTTGAGGTAAGTGGACCCAGCTGTTTATTCCCAGGAGTTTAGCTGCAGTTGGGCTACTAAGGAATTCATAGGGCTGAAGATGTGTTTTGGGTAATTGTTGCTGTGAAAGATGGGCCATTATCATTCTGTAAGCTCTTAGGCAGCACAAATCTGGGAATTATTTTCTTTAGTAAGAGCTTAGAAACTTCAATTGCCTTTTCAGACCAGATAGAAAAAGCCTCAATTCAACCAGTAAAGGTGTCAACGAATACTAATAAATAGTTAAACCCTTTACATTGGACTATCTGAGTACAGTCTATTTGCCAATCTTCACCAAGGTACATTCCTCTGTGCCGAACAGGCCTTACTAGAGGAGGAGGTAAAGATTGGTTATTTGGGTTATTCTGGGCACATAGTTCACAGGCCTGAGTCACCTGCTTTGCTGTTTTAAGTAAGTCTTTTCCTACAAAAAGCTGTGACATTGATTGATACAGGGAATCGCTTCCCAAATGAGTAGAGTCATGCAAATGCTTAACTATTTTCCGGTGATTAGCACCTGTTGTCAACAGTTTGTTGTCATTGATAAGCCAGCCAGAATGATCTTCAATTAAACCCTGACCTTCAATGGACCTTCAGTCCATTCTTCTTCCTCTTTAATATATCTTGGTTCTGTTATTATCATGGCTGGGGGCTCCTTTAACACTGTGGCCTTAGCAGCTGCATCTGCAAAGGAGTTTCCCTTAGTCACACTAAGGGAAGAGCCTCTTTTCTCAGCTCACTGCAACCTCCACCTGCCAAGCTTAAGCAATTCTTCTGCCTCAGCCCCCTGAGGAGCTGGGATTACAGGCACCTGCCACCATGCCTGGCTAATTTTTTTTGTATTTTCAGTAGAGACGGGGGTTTCACCATGTTAGCCAGGCTGGTCTCGAACTCCTGACCTCAAGTGATCCACCCCCCCCCCCAACTCCTAAGCCTCCCAAAGTGCTGGGATTACAGGCATGAGCCACCGTGCCTGGCCCAGAATTTCTAAGTGATGTTTTATAGGGGAACCCTTAGCAGTTAGGAGTCCCTATTCCTTCCAGATAGCAGCATGAGCATGAAGTATCAGGAAGGCATACTTAGAATCAGTGAAATGTTAATTCTTAAGTCCTTTCCCAAATGCAGGGCTCTAATAAGAGCTATTAATTCTGCCTTTTGAGCTGAGGTAGAAGCTGGTAAGGCCTGAGATTCGATTACCTCGTGTTGACTGTCAACGGCATACCCAGCTTTCCCATCTCCCTGGTGCACAAAGCTACTTCCATCTGTAAACCATACTACCTCAAGATTATCTAGAGGCTTATCCTTTAAATCTGGACAGCTGGAGTAAACTTGCAGCATAACTTATATACAAGAATAATGTACGATACTTGTGGGTTCAGGCAAATAGGTAGCTGGATTCAACATATGGCATACTTTAAGTGTTATATCAGGATGTTTAGCAACAAAGCCTGATATTTACTCACAGGAAAGAAGAAGGAGCAATTTCAGTCTGCCTTATGATTTCCAAAAGATAGTACTCTTCGCAGCTGAGTTAACAAATCCCTTCCCAACAAGGGGTGGGGTATTCAGGAGAAAAGCAAGGTCCCTGAAGAGCAGCTTAAAGGATAGGTAAAATGGCATCTATGGGCTTGTCATCTATCCCCATGGCCATACAGTTCTGGGGTGACAGAGACTCATTATAATGGGTCAAAACAGAATAAGCAACCCAGAAGGAAGTTAATGTTCTTACCTGCCACGTCAAGGGTTACCCAAGGCTTCTCCAGAGATAATAGCTAGTTGTCTGATGGGAGCTGTGCTGGAAGGTCTCAGACCCCGTCACTCTTGGGTTTGCCTGGCTATTTCAGCCATCGTTGCTTCAGGTGCCAATGGCTCCCTTCAGAGCACTGGGCAATCCCTCTTCCAAAGGCCAGTTTTCTTACAGTGTGCACACTGATTAATGCCCAAGGCACGGTGACTCTGACTTCCCACCTTTCAGCTTCCCTTGTTCAGGCCAAGAACCAGGAGGGCAACCCCATGTGGGAGGTAAGCTTAAGTCTGCAGCCAAGAGCTGCACCTTGTGGGAGGTCCTTCTTACTCCTTCTGCTTCCTCTGCTTTGTCCCTGTTATTGAAAACTAAAAATACCATATCCAAAAGCTGTTCCATATGGGAGTTTGGGGACCCATAGCTGCTTTTTCTAGTTTCCTATGGATATCAAGGGCAGACTGGGTTATAAAATGTACTCTCAAAAGGGTTTGTCCTTCCCTTGAAGCAGGATCAGTGTTAGTATATTTCCTAATTGCCTCAACTAAATGCCCTTGAAACAAAGCTGGATTCTCTTCTTTGTCCTGAGAAACTTCCTTAACTTTTTCATAGTTAACAGGCTTTTTCATACATTTCTTCATCCCTTCCAACAAACAAGTGACCATATGATCGCTCCTCCCCAAGTTGTCACTGCCCCTTTGATAGTTCCACTCTGGATCTTGATCTGGAACTGCTCTACCTCCTGCCTGATATGTATTATGGTTTGGGTTGTTAGCCAATGCTTCATCTGCATGAGCCCTAGCTGTCCCCAAAATGCATTGTTTCTCTTCCACTGTACAACACAGAGACAATAAAACATGCAGATCCTGCCAAGTTAACTATAGGTCAGAATTAATTTCTCAAATTCATCTATGAATCTTCCTGGGTCTTCAGAGAAATCACCAAACTTCTCTTTACATAGAGTCAAATCAGACAAAAAAAAAAAGGGAACATGTACTCTCACAGTGCCTTCTTCCCCATTTGCCACCTCTCTAAGTGGACAAAGGTTTCCCTTTGGAGGTTGATAGGAGGCTCCACTAGGGGTAGTACTCACCAGGCTAAGTTCCTCAGGGAGTGGTGGGTATAGAGTGGGGCTAGACGGGTAAGGAGGAGGGGACAAAGGGTTCTCAAGGGGGATAGAGGGAGAAAGGACAGACACATCTGAACCTTCAGAGCTGACAGAAGGAGGTTCTGCTCCACCCAAAACTGCCTGCTGAACCAAGGGTGCTTGCATTAAAGGATCATCTAGTATGTCTAGCTTTTTTTCCTCTTTTCCTCTCATCAAACATGATTCACATTATCCAAATAACATAAGTGAGCTGAGTCATGAATCTTAGATAAACCACAACATGGACTTTGACAAAAATGTTGAATAAGGCAAGGGAAATGAAGAGGATTTAGATGGGAATGACCAGAGCAAGCAGGTTCTGGGCAATAGAGACAGTGTGGATTGAACAAGCAAAGCCAGTTTGCCTGAATGCAAGAAAGGAAAGAAGTGTTTTTAGTGTGCAAAATGAAACAAAACATCAAAGAGTCCCCTGATTTCCAACCTAGTGCTTCTCGATCACACCTAGTCGGCATAGCAGCAACAAAACATAACCTAATTTTATTGCTCATAGCTGTTGAATACCAAATCTCAATCAGCAATTTTAAAGACGGAGCCGTCAATGCTTTTTGTTCCCAATGTTTCAAGAGCAGACACATGGAAATCAGGAGGCACATAGGAAAAGAGTAAGTTAAAATCCCTAAGACCATTTAGATAAAGTCTCCTGAAAATGACAGTGAAACACAGACAGCAACCAAGAAATTGATTTATGCAGCAAGGAGGACAAGGCAGATTAATACAAAGTGCATAGCCTGCAGTGCCAAACCCTTTTTTAGCAGAGAGGGACTTTACTGAGAGGGCCCTCTAACCCCCTAAATCTGAGAAGGAACTCTAAACCTTTTAAGTTGGTCCTCTAATCCGAGGTCAGTCAAGCATCTTTGCCTTTTATTAACAGGGGTCTCTAACTCACCCTGTCTTCGGAGAGACTCTAATTCCCCTAAGTTGGGCCTCTAACCCAATCCTATTCTTTACCCGGGTACCCCACCACTTACCCAAAGTCATCCAATCAGTGCTGTAGTCCATTTCCTTTGGGTTGGTGGGGAGGTTCTTCAGTATCGGTCCCTCATGGTTGCCAGAAATGTTACAGGACCAGGGTTCCAATCCAGACCCCTAGAGAGGGTTCTTGGAGCTCACGCAAGAAAGAATTCAGGGCGAGTCCACAATGCAAAGTAAAAGCAAGTTTATTAAGAAAGTACAGTGGTAAAAGGACAGCTACTCCACAGACAGAGTAGGACGTTCCCGAAAGTAAGAGGAGGAACACATCCACCCTAGGTACAATGCTTGTATATATGGGGAGATGTGTTTTGCTACAAGGGTTTCTGATAAAGAATTAATTTTCTTAATTAGTGTATTTTGCAAGAATCAATATTATTTTCTTTAAAGCAAAAGTAAGAATGCCTTTGTTCTCCAGATATTGGGATATCTGGACACTCCCAAGTCAGGGTCTGCTTAGTAAATATTATTAATTTGCTCCCTTAATCATAAACATCTAGAGGCTAGGAATGCCTACCTTTCTGAGAAGGCAGCCCAGCAAGTCTCAGCCTCATTTTCGTAGCCCTCATTCAAAATGGAGTCACTCTGGTTCGAATGTCTCTGACATTATCAAGGTTGGTTTCTTCTGATGTCTCTCTCCTTGGCTTGTAGATGGCCATCTTTTCTTTGTGTCTTCACATGGTCTTCCCTCTGTATGTGTCTGTGTCCCAATCTCGTCTTCTTACAAGGACACAGTCAGATTCAATTACAGTCACTCTAATGACCTCATTTTAACTTAATTACCTCCTGAAAGACCTTATCTCCAAATACAGTTACATTTGGAGGGAGTGAGGATTAGGACTTTAACATATGAATGTTTGGGGGACACAACTCAACCAGTAACAGGAACTTAGATTGCACTGACATATTAATTTTCTCCCTGGTATTTCCATTCTCTTTGTCCTGTAGGTAGTTTTTTGGGTCACTGGGTTTTTTTGTTTGTTTGTTTGTTGTTTCCTTATTCCTTAACTCTTATAACTTAAAAATCTGCCTGGTAAACAGTTTCTAAGCAGTGGTTCAAATTTATTGATATTTTTGGTAATGTTATTGATTAAAAAACATTTCAGATCCTTCTAAACTCAAGAAAAAAGAATGTTCTAAAGCAAAACTGAAACTGTCTATACTTCAACTTCCTCCTGCTTCTCAACTGGCACTCTGACACACCCTCAGAAAGTCAGAGTACTGGGAGAACAGAAGACTTCACAATTTAATGCCTTAGTTTTTAAAAAAGGATCCTTACACTCATGTCTCCTAGCCATCAGAAGAGGAATGAGACAGCAAAAGTTCAAATGGCCTGTTTCAAGTTTCTGATATAAAACGATGACGTTTTCAGGAAAATCCTGGTAAGTAAACTGAATGATTAAACCTTTATTTGTTATGCTTTTGAGGTGACAGCTATTTTTTAAAACTTCAGCTGTACTTTTTATATAAATATATGTTTGTACATAAACGATTACTTATAAAAATACTAGAGTAATTAGAAAAATCAATGGATTAAATACATGTCAGTATATTTAACTGATAATAACTTTGTAAGTGCTCTTCTAAAAAGAAACATACCATTAAGTGTAATTAGGATAGTGGGAGGGTTTCTGATTGTGGCAGGCAGGCTTTGGAAAAGAGGATAGAGAAACGATGCAAACAGGGTCAGGAATTTAAGCACTGAAGATTCTAAAGGAACGTGTGATCTTGTGTAATTACACAAAATTCTGTCTTCATAACGTAAGATGTTATTAAAACTTTTACATTTTATCAAAGGTAATACTCTGCAGAGGCTAAATATTATTCTATTAAAGTATTTCATTCACATACATCTTATCCAGCAATCTGGTTGAAAACTAAGAAAAAAAATGCAAAGTGTTCTTCAGGAAAACGAAACTAACTTGCTTGTGTGGCTTCTGTCTGCCAGACTATGCGAGGAGGGTGTGGGTAGCTCTCCTGGGCTACAGCCAGATTCTGAAGTGTGTTTCCCCTACATCAGTTCTAAGAATCCTGCAGAGCAGAACACCTCCCTAGGGCATGGATATCAGCGGTGTTGCTGAGGGTCTCTCAAAGATGGGGTGGGCTTGTCCCTGAGAGTTTGCTGACTTGGAAATTCTTGCTGAACATCAAAGAGAGAAAACTGAAGTGTTGAGGATGCCAACCTGCAACTCCTTTGTCAATAACCAACGTTGCTAAAGATAAGATTTGTGTTCACAATAGTTTCAAAACAGGACACTGAGGGCCCCTAGAAAGCCAAGACTTAAGTCAAAGCAATCACAAAATTTGTCCACACTAATCATGGTCATTTTGATTGTTACTTAGTTCCAACAGCATACATCCAGATGCTCTTAAAATTGTACTGGCTAAAACAAAAGAAAAAATCTGGAGTCTGTTTTTTCCATCTTTAGCATTTCCAGAGAGAGACTGGCTGGTTAAATATCTGAAAGAGGACACTGGCTAAAAGAAGGTATTGCATCTCACCTGAGCAGATTGTGTCTGTGGAAAGTGTAAGCCCCTTGCCAGAAGAGCAGCTTCCCAGCAAAGGCAGAGGGTGAAAACAGCAAAGGTCTTAAGACACTGGGGACCTAGAGTCAAAAGGGACCTCCTCCAGGGAAAACGCTGTGTGAGAAATGGCCTCATTCGGTGACTGTGAGTGACACAGCAGAAAGTTGGTAAGGTGTATTCTGTAACTAGGGTATCTACAAAAACTGCAGGAGAAAATATATTCATTCGTTTTGCTTTCCTTTTGAAAAAAAACTTCCTTTTCATTATTTGTGACCAGATGATAGAAGCTGGAGTTAGTTCTGGCCTAACGGGTAGCACAGTAAAGAGATTTCCCCAGATTTCTACCTGGAGTTCCAGCCAAGCGAAATAATTTCCCTAGGAAAATGAGGAAGTCCTTTGACCCACAGACATTGGTAGCTCAAGGCCTTTCAAATATTCATTACTTTTAACTACTCTAAGAAAATGTGTTACTCATTTAACAGATTTTTGTTAAGAAGCTATTATGTGCTAGGCAATGCCAGATAATGAACAAAATGTAAAGAAATTTGTCCTTATGGAGTGCATAGAATAATGGGTTGGACAGAAAATAAATAGGTTAAAATATATAAAATATTTGCTGCTTGTAAGTCCTAAGTAGATAAAAAATGAAGCCAGAAGACGGATAGGAAATGTTGGGAGGTGGGATAAAGTTTTCAGTAGGCTGGCCAAACAGTGCCTTGCTGAGAAGGTGACATTTCACAAAAGATCTCAACAAAGTGAAAGAGTGAGCCCTGCTGGTATCCAAGGACATTCCAGGAAGGGAAAACAAGTGTAGTGGCTGGAAACAGGGGCAGGTGCTTCCTTCAGGAAGCAACGAGGAGGTCAGGGGACTGGGCCAGATTTAGAGGGAAAAATAAAAGACCTAATATCAGAGGATTAGCAGGGTACCAGATTGTGTGAGGCCTTGTCAGATGGAAAGCCACAGACAGGGTTGGACACAACATTGATATGATGTTATTTACATTTTAACAGGGTCATTCTGGCTGCTTTTTTGAGAAGTCCCTGAAGAGATCAATAACAGCAAGAGGGAACCTGGCAAGGAAGCTATTCCTATAATCCAGGAAAGAGAAGAGGAAGGCTTGGACCAGCTGGTAGTGGTGTCAGGTAGTCAAATGCTGGGTATATTTTGAAGATACACCCCATAGGATTTGCTCTACATTGAATGTGGAATGCTGGAAGAGAGATAAAGTGTACCTGCCACATACTTTTTGAGGTTTATTTATTTTCTTAGAAGTAAGTACACAAAGAGATGCTACCTAGGAGAAGGGTATTCTTTTCACTATTCTTTCAAATTTTCTGTATGTTCGAACATTTTCATAGTAGAAAGTTAGGGGGGGAAATCTGTTTCATAAACATTTCCTCAGTAGCAGTCCAGTCTATTGCATTTTAATTGGTTGTGATGTCATTGTTTTATGCAATACGTTCTCAACAAGTATATCCTCCGGCAAACTGAACAAGGACCAAGTCTGTTCTGCCTACAGCTCTGCTTCCTCATAGCTGCTTTCCAGAACGTGACTCTTGCAAATTATCAAGAAAGGGGAACTAATCTAAGGGATCCAGATCAAACAGCCTCATGAAGACTTATTTTATGTTTCTAATATAAAGATAGAAGTTTTCAGAAAAGCCCTGGTAAGTTTCTAATCATTAAAGTCTTGTTTAATCAACTCTCTTTAAAAGCTATCTTTAAAAACTAATTATAAAAAGTAAAACAGAACTTTGAAAATGAACATACTTGCAAGTGTGCATAAGCTATTTCTTATGAAACCATTTTAAAAGGAATGAGAAATATCACTATTTTTATATGAGAATCAATAGATGTAACTTGTGCTGATTGCAGAATTTTTAAAAAAGAAACTTTCCAGCAAGCATGGCGATGGTGCAGCATATTTCCAGAGGTGGAAAGCTCTGGGGGTGAGGCTAAAATACCTGGGTAAAACGTAGACCAGGAGATCAGGAATCCAAGCATACAAAACCGTGTAGAAAATTGTAGCCATGTGCAGCTATGCCATACTCTGTCCTATAAGTTACATTTAATTAAAGAATAAAATCCTCCAAGGTTTAGCCACCATTTTATGTAAGACTTTTATGCACAACTAGCTTGTATAGAGACTATGGGAAGAAATACATAATTTGAACTTGCACTTCAAGAAAATAAAACTAACTTTTGCTTTGCAGTTTCAGCTACACAGAGGATCAGAGCAGGGGTGGGCCTGCTGGGCTGCAGCTGGGATTCTGAGCATCCTTTCCTGGAGGCACGGAAAGTGAGTGAGTGAGCCCAGTGAGGTGAGTGAGCCCAGTGAGGCCCAGCCTCCTAAACATGAGGGTGAGCACCAGAGCTTGCCAAGGGCAGGCCAGTTTGATCCTTCCTGCTTAGTCCCTAAAGAGAGAAAAATAATAGTCCTTAGGCAGTAGATCCTAAAATTTATTATCTGTAGGAGATCCATTCCAGGACCTGCGCAGATACCAAAACCTGTACATGCTCAAATCCCTAATGTGAAATGGCAAGGTATTTGCATATAACCTATACACATCCTCCCGTGTACTTTGAGTCATCTCTAGATTAGTTATAATGCCTAATACAATGTAATATTATATAGTTGTTATACCGTATTTATTGTTTAGGGAATAGTGACAATGAAAACAAGTCTGTACATTTTCAGTACAGATGCAATTTTTTTTTCAAATATTTTCAATCTGTGGTTGATTGAACCCACAGATGTGGTACCCACTGATAGGGAGGGCCCGGTGTACAAATAAAGAGAACTCTGTGTTTCAAAATTATCCCAGAACAGAATAGAGTTAAGGTGAAGGTCTTCTGCCCAGCTCCAACCAGAGCAGCTACACCTTTATCCATGTTAGATACAGCGGTTTCAGGTGCATTTATTTGAAGAAGCAGAACAAAAACAAGCAATAGCTAAGACAACACTAGTTCTGGTCCAATTTTCCTATATTATAAGTGGGAAAACAGGCTCACTGAGAGGAGACATAATTTAATCGTGACATCATTTTTCTGATCACAACTCCTCCACCTTTATACACACTGTGTAGCTTCTCGCTAAACATGAAAGCCCTCATGTTTAAAATTATGCCTGCAGTCTAGGGTGTAAGGCTTAAGTCACAGAAAGAGCCAAAGGGTTATGTCAAAGCATTATTAAAGACTTTTGCCCAAATCATCGTCACCTGAATTAAATAACAGCTCCAACTACCTATGGATTATAGATCATATAAGATGCTTATAATTGACAGAGGGCAAAATTCACATGAATGTAATATTGAATACATAATAGCTTCAAGTTGTTAAATATATTCTCAGCTACCAACATAGGGGTGGGAAATGGTGGAATTCTGGCTGAGAAATATTTTTATGTTATACGTTATCATACTAACACATGATGTAGTAACAGAAGAAAAGTGAAGAAGCAGGTCGGTAGGTAGATGTGGTTTCAGGAGTTTGGAGAAGCTCTCTTTGGATTCCTTCAATTCTGCTGGTTTAAACAGGAAGCAAGGTGACCGTGGTGAGGAGGTGTTGTAGGTTTGATGAGAGAGGAGAAACGATGAAATGATCATTTAGGAGAATAAAAGAGTGATTAACGCAGAGAAATAGAGCATGGTAGCTGAGAGCATTAAGGTGGGACCAGTTATGGTATGGAGGGCCACTGTCCAGCCATGTTCCAGTCAGGGTGTGAAAGGCCATTGTCCAGTATACTCCAGTCAGGGTGTGGAGGGCCATTGTCCAGCCATGTTCCAGTCAGGGTGTGGAGTCTTTATCTTTGAACCATTGGGAAACCTCTAAGACAAGGTAAAGATAAAAAGACTCCAGGCTTGAGGAGCACAGATGCCAGTCACCCTATTTGAGAAGGGTGTTTCTATCTCCATGGTAGTTCCTGACAGAAGTCAATCAATAAAGAAGAAAGTGAGGGAAAGCTGTCACGCTGTCAGGTAACACAAAGACACAAAGACAATCCCTCTGCTATCCCCCATGCAACCACCCGGCAAACACAGTGTCTCTGGGCATGTAATGGTTGCTAAGCAGGAAATTCCTAAAACGCTGCTTCTTGTAGAGTGCTGGGGTCTATAAGAATTGCTGTAGCCACAGAAGAGAAAAATCTAGAGTTCTTCCTTACAGTATTTGGGGTGACCCAAAGAAAGGATGGGTAGCTTGAATTACTGAGAGAGGACACTGGCTAGGAGAAGATACTGCCTCACACCTAAACAGAGCCACTCTATGGTGACAGTAAGAGCATCTCCAGAGGAGGGTTTGTTGCCTAAAGCAGCAACAGCAGTTAAAACAGTGGAGGGTGACCCTGAAGCCCTGGGGTTCTGGCTTACTGAGGACCTAGGGTAGAAAGAGATCTCCTCCAGGGAAAACCCTATCTGAGAAAAATGCTCACTCAGGGACTGTGAGACACCAAAACCTGAGGAGAAGTGTTAGAAAACTGGAGCTTACAATAGGACGTCAAGTCTCTGTAATTTGCCTGTTAGATGAAGAATAAAATGTTTACTGCCTTTTCTTTCTGAAAAGTAAACTCTTTTCTTACTAATTATGACCGGCTAATCCAGATGCTGGAGTTGGTTTTGGTCTCATCGATGACAACATGAAGATATTTCGCAAATACAATTCAATTGTTTCACTAATCTAAAAATGTTAATTTCCTCATTCAACAAATATTTATTGAGTGCTTATTTTATGTCAGGCCCTGGTGATTCATGCATGAATGACAGGCAAAAATGCCTGTTCTCATGGAGGTTATATTCCAGTTGCTGACACAGAATGAGAAATATAATTAAGCGAAATGTATAGTACATAAATCTAAAGTGAAAACTTGAAGCAGGGAAGAGCAATGGAAAGTGCTGGAGGAAGGACTGAAATTTTAAGCAAGATGAGCAAGAAAGGCCTTATTGAATTTGAGTAAAGAGCTAAAAAGGTGAGGGTGTGAGCTGTGTTGGCATCTGGAGGAAGAGCATTCCAAGCAGAGGGAACAGGTAGTGCAAAGGCCTCGTGTAGCTGCATGGCTGGCATGTTTGAGGAACAGTAAGACAACTGGGCAGCTGGAGGGAAGTGAGCAGAAGTAATGAGGTCAAAAAGACAGTGGGGTGGACATATCATGTCAGACCTTATTTAAGGACTTTGGCTTTTACTCCATGTGAGATGAGAAGTCAGATAAAAGTTTTGAGCAGAGGACACTGACTAAGAGTCAGTGACATGATCACACTTACACTTTTGAACAGGACCAGGTTGGCTGTTGTGTTGAAAATAGAGTGAATGGCATGGTGGTGGGGCAAAGCCAGAGTCAGAGAGACCAGGTAACAAAAATAATCCAGGAAAGAGATGATGGCCTAGAACAGGGTGGTAGCAGTAGGGATAGTGGGAAAGGGTGGAATTATGGATATACTGTGAAGGTGTGATTGAAAGTATTTGCTAATACAATGAGTGAAAAAAAAAGCAGTAAAAAATGCTGCCAAGGTTTTTGCCTTGAACAATTGACAAGTTCCATTAACTGATAAGACTGTAGGAGGAGCAAGTTTGGAGTGGGAGGGGCATATATCAGGAGATCAATTTTGGCCATGTTCATTTTAGGACTGTCATATATCTAGGTGAACATAGAGAAGGCAGATATATGGACATCATGGCAGAAGCCAGGGCCGATCATGTTAATTTGGAAGTCACAGGCATACAGATTGCGTTTAAATGCAAGATAGATGAGATTCACAGGGAGAAACTCTAGATAAAACTCTAGATAGAAAAGAGGCTAGGTCTGAGAGGCACGTCAACATTTAGAGGTGGAGAGTTAAGGAAGAACCAGCAGAGGAAACTGAGAAGGACTAGCCAGAAAAGGAGGAGGAAAAATCAGGAAAGGTAGTGTCCCAAAAGCCTGCAAGGAGAGTGATCCAAGGAAAAGAGAGCAATCACTTGTTTCAAGTGCTGCTGCTCTGTCAAGAACTGTCTGTAGCAATACCAAGTGCAATTTTAGTGGAGGACTGAGGCCAAAGCCTGATTGGAGTGCCTTCTAAAGTGAGTGGAAGAAGAGAAACAGGAAACGGAAAGTGTAGACAGATCTACTGTAAAGAAAAGCACAAATGTGGGGAAGAGTAGTTTCCAAAGAGTCTTGCTTAACATGAAAAAAATAAACATGCTTGATTGCTGAAGGAGATCTAGTAGATGAGGAAAGACTGAAGAAGCCAAATAGAGTGGGGACACTTTCTGGAGCAACTTCCTGAATAGGTGAGAGGGATGCAAGGGCCACTGCAAGTGGAGAGGTTGACCTCACTAGGCATGTGGGCAGAACATGCAGAGAACAGAAACTAACATATCATGTAGTAACAGAAGAAAAGTGAAGATGCACGTTGATGGGTAGATGTGGTTTCAGGAGTTTGGAGAAGCTCTCTTTGGATTCCTTCAATTCTGCCAGTTTAAATGGGAAACAAGGTGACCGTGGTGAGGAGGTGTTGTAAGTTTGATGACAGAGGAGAGACAGTGAAATGATTGTTTAGGAGAATAAGAGAGTGACTACTGCAAGTGAAGAGGTTGACTAAAGCAGAGAAATAAAGCATGGTAGCTGACGGCATTAAGGTGAGACCAGTCATGGTATGGAGGGCCATTGTCCAGCCATGTTCCAGTCAGGGTGTGGAGGGCCATTGTCCAGCATTCTCCAGTCAGGGTGTGGAGGGCCATTGTCCAGCATGCTCCAGTTAGGGTGTGGAGGGTCATTGTCCAGCCATGTTCCAGTCAGGGTGTGGAGGGCCATTGTCCAGCATGCTCCAGTCAGAGTATGAAGGGCCATTGTTCAGCATGCTCCAGTCAGTGTGGAGGCCCATTGTCCAACCATGTTCCAGTCAGGGTGTGGAGGGCCATTGTCCAGCATGCTCCAGTCAGGGTGCAGAGGGCCATTGTCCAGCCATGTTCCAGTCAGGGTATGGAGGGCCATTCTCCAGCCATGCTCTGACAAGCTGTTGGGGACTGAGTGGGGACTGAGTGGGGACTGAGTGGTGGATGTAACTAGCATTGTAGTTTAACTATAGGAGTGTACCAGAGAGGAGAAAAATAAGTCATGATAATGAATAATCAAAGAAATATTAAGTCAGTAAAAGAGGAAAAGTGAAATATGAATGGAGTGAGGAAAAGTGAGACAGTAGTAGAATCAATAGATCGAAGGTGTTGGTGGTAAAGAAATACTTACTAGTGTTTGAGCACTAAAGGCAGTGGGCCTGAGGGGCAGGAGATGGTGGGGACAGGGAAGTGTTTGAAACAGAGAGGACGGAGGGCTTGTAGTTCTCAGTAACCGTATTTGTTGGCTAGAGCTGCCATAACAAAGTAGCACAGAGTCACTTCAACAACAGAAATGTATTATCTCAGAACCCTTGCAACTAGAAGTCCAAGATCGAGCTATTGGCAGGGAGGGTTCCTTCTGAGGGCTGCAAGGGAGAATTTCTTCCATGCCTCTCACAGTAGCATGCTGGCAATCTTTGGTGATTCTTGGCTTGTAGAAACATCACACTAACCTCTGCCTTCGTCTTCACATACTGTTCTCCCGGTGTGTAAGCAAGCCTCTGTGCCCAAGTTTCCCCTTTTCGCAAAAACCTCAGTCATATTGGATTAGGGTCCACTATAACTTCATGTCAACTAATTACATCTACAACAATCCTGTCTCCAAATAAAGTCACATTCTAAGGTGCTGGAGGTTAGGACTTCAGCGCCTGAACTTTGGCGCGATATAATTCAATCCATAATAGTAATGATAAGGTCAAGTATATGACCGTGGGAATAGAGGTGGGTTGATGTCAAGATAAAAGTCGATCGGGTGAGAGGCCATTGTATTGGAAGGATCAATGACATATCTATTGAGCCACCAATAATTATGACAGAAATGGTATCTGAGGACACAAGTGTCCTCTTCCCTTCAGCTTCCTACATTTTAATACAAAATGTATTTAATACAAAATGTATTAAAATGTCTAAAAACTGTATAAAATATATAAAAAGTAAGTATTCAGCAAATTTTCAAAGTATGAAATATCTTAAGACTAAGATTTAAAATACTATGGTAGTTATCTCTAATGACTTCAAAAAAGTTTTCATTAAGGATATGTTTATTAATAACTGCTTATACTATTGGTTTTATATAATGCTTGTAAAAAGGTGAGGCAGGGCCCCTCTGTCGGTCTTACCTGAGATGACACTTAGGGCCTCGGCAGGGGAGATGGGAAGATCAGGGGTGAGCCTACCGGGCTCCCAAGCTCCATCTGCCCTGGAGTACTCTATGGCAGGCCCAGTGCCCTGGCTCTGGGTGCAAGAGTAGGAGCTGCCCACTGCTGGAACAGCGCTATGTCATACCCCTTAGACCCACTAAAGGGGCCTTTGGCAGGTCCACCAAGTAGACTATTTCTTATTCCCTAACTCTGTCCCCCAGGCTTTCTCCCTCAATTGCCTCCCACATGACTCCAGCAGTTCCCTTAACTTCACCTACCCAATGTTCCCACTCTCTTCTTCCTCATATATCCTAGGCCTAGACTCCTTCTTGTGTCTGACTTCGTCAGTATAAACTTTTTTGAGTGTGTGTGTGTGTGTGTGTGTGTGTGTGACTTATTTCATTTTTTTATCTTCTCCAATGGACAATAAATGTCATGAACGAGCTTCACATCTGTTTTGATTATCACTGTTTTTCCTGAGCATGATGCCTGGTACATAATTGGTGCTCATTAAATATGTATAGAATGAATGAACAGATGACACTATTTAAGATAAATAACACTTATCGCTAGTTACAATATATGGGCTAATTTTTGTGGGACCACCTAAGACCCACAAGTGACTTCTGTCTACGCTACAGATGAACTGAATTGATCATCTAAAATACGTTTATAGCGTTCATTGTGCCATTTGCTCATGGTTCTGCTAATTGGCCCAGGACTAGTTGTGATCTGCAGACTGAAGCCAGAGTAAGTAAGAGAATTCGAGGCACTAAGACAACCAGGAACAGTTTTACCAAGGCAAGTGTAAGCTGCTAGGCTCAGTGGTTGCATGCCTATAGATGGGGTAAATCATCCTGGTGCAAATATGGTATTCACATCATAAATGTGTAGTGCAAGTTTCCTCTGTGGCCAATCACAGGGCTGCAAGCTGAAGCCCCAGTTTAGCTTATTCTCCATACATAACTTCAAGGGGACTTTCTGGTGAACTTTTCCAAGAAGCTCCAAGCACAGATGGTTCAAATTTGCAGTTTGGCTAGACTTTGTGACTGGCTGTACATTAAATTAAAAAAAAAAAAAAAACTTAGGTTCCTTAAACCTAAGGAACCTAAAAATTACAAATCATTTAAAACAGCAGTCCCCAACCTTTTTGGAACCAGGGACCGGCTTCATGGGAGACAATTTTTCCACAGGGTAGTGGGGGATGGTTTTGAGTTTATTCAAGGGCATTACATTTTGTGTGCACTTTATTTCTATTATTATTACATTGTAAAATATAATGAAATTATTATACAACTCACCATAATGTAGACTCAGTGGGAGCCCTGAGCTTGTTTTCCTGCAACTAGATGGTCCCATTTGGGGTGATGGGACAGAGTGACTGATCATCAGGCATTAGATTCTCATAAGGAGTGTGCAGCCTGGATCCCTCATATGCACAGTTCACAACAAGGTTTTCACTCCTATGAGAAACTAATGCCGCCACTGATCTGATGGGATGTGGAGCTCAGGCAGTAATGCAAGATATGGTGAGAGGCTGTAAATACAGATGAAGCTTTGCCAGCTCACCCACCAGCCAGTCACTTCTTGCTGTGCAGCCCAGTTTCTAACAGGCTAGAGACTGGTACTGGTCCAGGTCCCCAGATTTGGGGACCCCTAGTTTAAAATGCTTGTATTTTCTCTTTTTATAGTTTAGTCTAGTGTTTTTGTTTCATTTGATCCTTAATGTTTTTTTGTCTGTCCTTAAAATATTCTTTCTGATTTTCTGTTTACTTAAACCAATTAACTGATTTATCTTTTAAATTCTGATTCAGTAGGTCTAAGTGGGGGCCTGAGAATTTACATTTCTAGCCAGCTTCTAAGTGATGCTGATGCTGCTGGTTTGGAGACCACACCTTGAGAACCACTGCTGTTGGTCCTGTCTGCACAATAGATGCACCAAGGCAAATGTTTAGAAGTACTAATGCCTGAAAACCCCACCCTCACTCCCTCAACCAACTAATGCAGTCACAGGTGTGGAATGCCAAGTAATTCTAATGTTTAACCAAGGTTAAGAACCCCTGTTCTAGGAGTCCAAAATAGGCAGCTCTTGCCATTCATCAAAGTACATAGTTGTAGGATCTTCATTAGCCTCATGTCAATAATTTAGGTGAAAATGGCTCTAACAAAATTAAAAACTCATACTATTTTTCCTATCTAGTTTCAGGGAGCCCAGCTTGAATTATAGCTAGTCTCTTTTGGTACCTTCTGAGAACACAAGAATTAGCCAATCAAATCAATTATCCTGACATTTTGCTACCACATTCCCCCAAACCCTAGCCTTGTGGCCTAACAGCTTGAGTTCCAAAAGAAAACAGATTATTTAACCAACTGCTCTGTTACTATGTAACAAAGATAGCCAGCTGTGGATTCCTGTTCCTCAACCCACTTCTACCTATCCAGTTTCATTATTTTAAAGTTTATTTGCAATATTCCTATATGCTATGGAAACCAATTTCTATGTTACTTAAGATTCTGCTTTTAAGTCACAAAACCCCAACTTTCACCAAGTTAAGCTAAAAGGGAGAATTATTATAAGGCTAAAAGGTGTGTCACCAGTTAGCAGCTATAGCTTATTTCATAATTACAATTAGAGTCACCTAAGAAACAAGGGTATGAATTAGGATGGTAAAATAGCTAAAGTAAGTATCAAGCAGTTTTAAGAGTCAGCCTTGAGCAATATTATACATATATATATATGTATCTTCTGTATGATAATGTATACATAATTGTCTATGTGATTTTAAAAATAAAGTATAATTCTAAAATACCTATTATATTGCTTTTTCTCAGGAAGAAGTTGAAGCTTTGATATGAGTAAACAAGTATCTCTACCTGAAATGATTAAAGACTGGACGAAAGAGCATGTGAAAAAATGGGTAACTGAAGACCTTAAGATTAATGAGCAATATGGGCAAATTCTGCTCAGTGGAGAAGTAACAGGATTAGTCCTGCAGGAATTAACTGAGAAGGACCTTATAGAAATGGGGCTACCATGGGGTCCAGCACTTTTGATAAAACGTTCATACAACAAATTGAATAGTAAATCCCCTGAAAGTGACAATCATGATCCGGGACAATCAGATAATTCAAAACCATCCAAAACAGAACACCAAAAAAATCCAAAACACACCAAAAAGGAAGAAGAAAATTCAATGTCATCTAATATTGATTATGATCCCAGAGAGATCAGAGATATCAAACAAGAAGAATCAATTCTTATGAAAGAAAATGTGTTAGATGAAGTAGCAAATGCTAAAGACAAGAAAAAGGGTAAGCTAAAACCTGAACAATTGACTTGTATGCCATATCCTTTTGATCAGTTCCATGACAGCCATCGCTACATAGAACATTATACTCTACAACCTGAAACAGGAGCACTCAATCTCATTGATCCAATACATGAGTTCAAAGCTCTCACAAACACAGAAACAGCCACGGAAGTGGACATTAAGATGAAATTCAGCAATGAAGTCTTCCGATTTGCATCAGCTTGTATGAATTCACGCACCAATGGCACCATCCATTTTGGAGTCAAGGACAAACCCCATGGAGAAATTGTTGGTGTGAAAATCACCAGTAAGGCTGCCTTCATTGACCACTTCAATGTAATGATCAAAAAGTATTTTGAAGAAAGTGAGATCAATGAAGCCAAGAAGTGTATTCGGGAGCCAAGGTTTGTGGAAGTCCTTCTGCAGAACAATACACCATCTGACAGATTTGTCATTGAAGTTGATACTATTCCAAAACACTCTATATGTAATGATAAGTATTTCTACATTCAGATGCAAATTTGTAAAGATAAAATATGGAAACAAAACCAAAATCTTTCACTGTTTGTAAGAGAAGGGGCTAGCTCTAGGGATATCCTGGCCAATTCCAAGCAACGGGATGTAGATTTCAAGGCATTTTTACAAAATTTAAAGTCACTGGTAGCATCTAGAAAAGAGGCTGAAGAAGAGTATGGAATGAAGGCAATGAAGAAGGAGAGTGAAGGACTAAAGCTGGTTAAACTTCTCATAGGAAACCGAGACTCACTGGATAATTCATACTATGACTGGTACATTCTTGTAACAAATAAATGCCATCCAAACCAAATAAAGCACTTAGATTTTTTAAAAGAAATGAAATGGTTTGCTGTGTTGGAGTTTGATCCTGAATCTATGATCAACGGAGTGGTCAAAGCTTACAAAGAAAGTCGGGTGGCAAACCTTCACTTTCCAAATCAATATGAAGACAAGACAACTAACATGAGGGAGAAGATTTCTACTCTTAATCTTTACCAACAGCCCAGCTGGATTTTCTGCAATGGCAGATCAGACCTGAAAAGCGAGACATATAAACCTCTAGAACCACATTTATGGCAGAGAGAAAGAGCTTCAGAAGTCAGGAAACTAATTTTATTTCTCACAGATGAAAATATAATGACAAGAGGAAAATTTTTGGTAGTGTTTCTATTACTCTCTTCAGTGGAAAGCCCAGGAGATCCACTCATTGAAACTTTCTGGGCTTTCTATCAAGCTCTCAAAGGAATGGAAAATATGTTGTGTATCTCTGTAAACTCACATATTTATCAACGATGGAAAGATCTACTACAAACAAGAATGAAGATGGAAGATGAACTAACAAACCACAGTATTTCCACTTTAAATATAGAACTGGTAAACAGCACTATCCTTAAACTAAAATCGGTGACTCGGTCATCAAGAAGGTTTTTGCCCGCCCGTGGATCTTCTTCAGTTATCCTAGAGAAAAAGAAAGAGGATGTCTTGACTGCACTGGAAATCCTCTGTGAAAATGAGTGTACAGAGACAGACATCGAGAAAGACAAATCTAAATTCCTGGAGTTTAAGAAATCAAAAGAAGAACACTTTTATCGAGGTGGCAAAGTATCCTGGTGGAACTTCTATTTTTCTTCTGAAAACTATTCTTCAGATTTTGTTAAAAGGGACAGTTATGAAAAGCTTAAAGATTTAATACACTGCTGGGCAGAGTCTCCTAAACCAATATTTGCAAAAATCATCAATCTTTATCATCATCCAGGCTGTGGGGGTACCACACTGGCTATGCATGTTCTCTGGGACTTAAAGAAAAACTTCAGATGTGCTGTGTTAAAAAACAAGACAACTGATTTTGCAGAAATTGCAGAGCAAGTGATCAATCTGGTCACCTATAGGGCAAAGAGCCATCAGGATTACATTCCTGTGCTTCTCCTCGTGGATGATTTTGAAGAACAAGAAAATGTCTACTTTCTACAAAATGCCATCCATTCCGTTTTAGCAGAAAAGGATTTGCGATATGAAAAAACATTGGTAATTATCTTAAACTGCATGAGATCCCGGAATCCAGATGAAAGTGCAAAATTGGCAGACAGTATTGCACTAAATTACCAACTTTCTTCCAAGGAACAAAGAGCTTTTGGTGCCAAACTGAAGGAAATTGAAAAGCAGCACAAGAACTGTGAAAACTTTTATTCCTTCATGATCATGAAAAGCAATTTTGATGAAACATATATAGAAAATGTAGTCAGGAATATCCTAAAAGGACAGGATGTTGACAGCAAGGAAGCACAACTCATTTCCTTCCTGGCTTTACTCAGCTCTTATGTTACTGATTCTACAATTTCAGTTTCACAGTGTGAAATATTTTTGGGAATCATATACACTAGTACACCCTGGGAACCTGAAAGCTTAGAAGACAAGATGGGAACTTATTCTACACTTCTAATAAAAACAGAAGTTGCAGAATATGGGAGATACACAGGTGTGCGTATCATTCACCCTCTGATTGCCCTGTACTGTCTAAAAGAACTGGAAAGAAGCTATCACTTGGATAAATGTCAAATTGCATTGAATATATTAGAAGAGAATTTATTCTATGATTCTGGAATAGGAAGAGACAAATTTCAACATGATGTTCAAACTCTTCTGCTTACAAGACAGCGCAAGGAGTATGGAGATGAAACAGACACTCTGTTTTCCCCATTAATGGAAGCTTTACAGAATAAAGACATTGAAAAGGTCTTGAGTGCAGGAAGTAGACGATTCCCACAAAATGCATTCATTTGTCAAGCCTTAGCAAGACATTTCTACATTAAAGAGAAGGACTTTAACACAGCTCTGGACTGGGCACGTCAGGCCAAAATGAAAGCACCTAAAAATTCCTATATTTCAGATACACTTGGTCAAGTCTACAAAAGTGAAATCAAATGGTGGTTGGATGGGAACAAAAACTGTAGGAGCATTACTGTTAATGACCTAACACATCTCCTAGAAGCTGCGGAAAAAGCCTCAAGAGCTTTCAAAGAATCCCAAAGGCAAACTGATAGTAAAAACTATGAAACCGAGAACTGGTCACCACAGAAGTCCCAGAGACGATATGACATGTATAACACAGCTTGTTTCTTGGGTGAAATAGAAGTTGGTCTTTACACTATCCAGATTCTTCAGCTCACTCCCTTTTTCCACAAAGAAAATGAATTATCCAAAAAACATATGGTGCAATTTTTATCAGGAAAGTGGACCATTCCTCCTGATCCCAGAAATGAATGTTATTTGGCTCTTAGCAAGTTCACATCCCACCTAAAAAATTTACAGTCAGATCTGAAAAGGTGCTTTGACTTTTTTATTGATTATATGGTTCTTCTGAAAATGAGGTATACCCAAAAAGAAATTGCGGAAATCATGTTAAGCAAGAAAGTCAGTCGTTGTTTCAGGAAATACACAGAACTTTTCTGTCATTTGGATCCATGTCTATTACAAAGTAAAGAGAGTCACTTACTCCAGGAGGAGAATTGCAGGAAAAAGCTAGAAGCTCTGAGAGCAGATAGGTTTGCTGGACTCTTGGAATATCTTAATCCAAACTACAAAGATGCTACCACCATGGAAAGTATAGTGAATGAATATGCCTTCCTACTGCAGCAAAACTCAAAAAAGCCCATGACAAATGAGAAACAAAATTCCATTTTGGCCAACATTATTCTGAGTTGTCTAAAGCCCAACTCCAAGTTAATTCAACCACTTACCACGCTAAAAAAACAACTCCGAGAGGTCTTGCAATTTGTAGGACTAAGTCATCAATATCCAGGTCCTTATTTCTTGGCCTGCCTCCTGTTCTGGCCAGAAAATCAAGAGCTAGATCAAGATTCCAGACTAATAGAAAGGTATGTTTCATCCTTAAATAGATCCTTCAGGGGACAGTACAAGCGCATGTGCAGGTCCAAGCAGGCAAGCACACTTTTCTATCTGGGCAAAAGGAAGGGTCTAAACAGCATTGTTCACAAGGCCGAAATAGAGCAGTACTTTGATAAAGCACAAAATACAAATTCCCTCTGGCACAGTGGGGATGTGTGGAAAAAAAATGAAGTCAAAGACCTCCTGCGTCGTCTAACTGGTCAGGCTGAAGGCAAGCTAATCTCTATAGAATATGGAACAGAGGAAAAAATAAAAATACCAGTAATATCTGTTTATTCAGGTCCACTCAGAAGTGGTAGGAACATAGAAAGAGTGTCTTTCTACCTAGGATTTTCCATTGAAGGCCCTCTGGCATACGATATAGAAGTAATTTAAGACAATACATCACCTGTAGTTCAAATATGTTTATTTATATCTTTATGATTTTATTCTCTCTCTCTATTCTCATGGCACTTTCATAACATTATGGCTAACCTCTAATTACAGATTTTGCTTTTGCCTCCCTGAATGAATTACAAGCCTTTTTAAGATATGAAATATGCCTACCCGCAGAGCTTGGCACAAAGTGGAGTCAATCTTTTAATGTTTTAAATATGCATTTTCAGACTCAAATAATTAAGAAGTTTCATTGATATCCACTGGTCACATCATAACTGTTTATAGGGCAATAAAATCTGTGTTAAACTCAATTGCTTTTATAAGTTTTCTAAATTATTTCTTCACTGTGACAGCAAAGATTTAAATAAGATGAATGTAAAAGAGAAAGCTTATTGGACTCAAACCCACAGATCCACACCAGAGTTCTATTTACCTCATCTTGGTATCAATAAAAACTTATGTGGAAGGTAAATATATTGTTCCCCATCCTCCACATAACACTCTCCCCAACACACACACACACACACACACACACACACACACACTCCTTGTACCCCTTGCCCTTCTCCCAGCTCATTGCTCCAGGAGAGAGAAGAGTTCAAAAAATAAAGTAATCATAAACTTGAACTCTCTCCATTCTCTTGTTCCCATCTACAGGTGAATCTCTTCCTTTAAGCCATTTTTGTCTCCTGTGAATACAGCCTTATCTCCACCTGTTTCTTAGATCCCATCTCCCCTGGCTTATTTTTTCCATTCATTACCCTCTTTGTTCCCTTTACTTCTCAACCTGTGCTATATACATGCTGTTCTCTCTGTTGAGATTGCCTTATTTCCATCTAACATTCTCTCTCCTGCTATTCTGATTTGTCATTCACAACTGAGTTCAAGAGTCACCTTCACCAGGAAGTCTTCATTGACCACCATCATTCCTGCCTGATTAGAGGGCTTCCTCATGGTAATATGTGTCCTCAAGTTTTCAGTGTCAAGGAATGCCATCCCAGAAGCTCATTCTCAGACGCACAACAGCCAGAACAGTCTCAAGCAGCATTCTAAAGCTTGGAATTTAAGAACTATGCATTGCCTATAAAGTGAAACATAGGCTAATATAGATTAAATTGAATATTGAATAAAAAATATGTTTATTTATCCACATCTTTGTATCTCTTTGTAATGTAACTTAGATATTCTAGACTCCAAACCCAATTCTTCTTGTCATCAAGAAGTCTATGCTCTATCAGGGTTCTTCTGGCCTATATTTCTATGAATCTGGGCAACGCTCACATGGTCCAGAACATGTCCCTCTTTCTGAAAGCTGTGTCTGCTGCTGACCCTGCTCCAAACAGTTGCCTCCCTCTTCTGCAGTCCACCAGTCCATACAGTAACAGGATCTCCCAAGTGGCTATACTCCCCAAGTTGTTCATAGGCCTGGGGACATAGGCCTGATCCTATTTCTTTTAAACTCCCCTACTGGACTATAACATTTAGTAAGACATAACTAAAGGCTTGATGTAGAGAAAAAAGTTATAATGAAAGGAGGAAAAACTACTAAATATTCCTGCTAACCATAACTATCTTTAGAGTTAATAATTCTGACCCCACCAACAGGTATCTTAGAGAGCTTCCTTCTCCTTAGCCCCCATTTCAACAGCCAGGCTATAAAGTGATCTTTTCTCATTCTTGTGAATGCAACAACCCCTAAACGTGAATGCTTGACTTAGAGAGTAGGATGCAAACCCTTTGATGCCCCCAGAAATAATTACATTCTTCCTGAAAAGAAATATAGTGTAATATGCAAAATGTCACCCCACCCTTAATGAGGAGAAGGTCTTACATTACTCTGCAGAGAAGTTTATGAACCTCAAAAATCTGAGACAGGTCTCAGTTAATTTAGAAAGTTTATTTTGCCAAGGTTGAGGATGTACATCTGTGACACAGCCTCAGAAGGTCCTGATAACATGTTCCCAAGGTGCACAGCTTGGTTTTATATATTTTAGGGAGACATGAGACATCAATCAATATATGTAAGATGTACATTGGTTCCGTCCAGAAAGGAGGGACAACTCAAGAAGGGAGGGAGCTTCCAGGTCACAGGTAGGTGAGAGAAAAACAGTTGCATTCTTTTCAGTTTCTGATTAACCTTTCCAAAGAAGGCAATCAGATATGCATTTTCCTCAGTGAGCAGAGGGATGACTTTGAATAGAATGGGAAGCAGGTTTGCCCTAAGCAGTTCCCAGCTTGACTTTTCCCTTTAGGTTAGTGATTTTGGGGGGCCCAAGATTTTCAAGATTTACTTTCCTTTCACATTTCCCCCCTTATCTTTTTTAAAATCTTTGGAGAAAGCATTTTAGAAGAAAATGAGTCTCTGGTCTCAGGATTCATCTGGCCTCTCATGGCTAAAATGGTTCATTCCTAGACAGTTAGGTCCCAAGTTATTAGGAAAGCTTATTTTTAGCAAGTTGAGAAGTCTCATGTCCTATGCAGAGAAAACAGGGGGAGAGAGAAAAACTACAAGATATAAAAGAACAATCCTGGTAAATCGATATAGGTCACATTACTCTGAAGCCCATATATCAGTAGGCAGGTTTGAAAGTGGCTTATGTATGTAAATAGGCTGCTGTTATTTCCTTTTGAAGTTTAAGTTATCTAGCATCAGGTCACAGGGCTTTACAAAAGCACAACTTAGTTTTCAGTGACTCCAAATGAGGAAGAATGGGGGGGAAAAGAAGGGAAAAAAATGAAAACATTATTTTGAAAACTTGTACCCAAGAAACATTAGAATTCAGCCCAAACTGTAGAAAATAACAAAAATTGAAAAATATTAGGCAAGACTAGAATCCAACAACAGATGTACCATAGTTTTTGAAACATAATTTTTCTCTCTCCAGTTTCCCATTTTTACTAAAGACACATCATGGTAGGACCGATTTGCTTTGTTGCACTTAGCCAGATTATTTTTATAAAGTGCAGCAAGAATAATTATTTTTCACATAGGCTTTTTAAATTGGCTTTGATGGAACTTTGTTCCATAGAAGGCATCTCAGATCAGCCTTTATTTTTTGTTTTTGGGGTTTTTTTTTTTTTTTGCGATGGAGTCTCGCTCTGTCACCCAGGCTGGAGTGCAATGGCGCAATCTCAGCTCACTGCAACCTCTGCCAACTGGGTTCGAGTGATTCTCCTGCCTCAAACTGCCCAGCCATGTTTTATACCATCAAATACCTATGAGTTGGGTGAATTCTTCTCCCCTTGAGTTCCCAAGATAACTTGGGGCCCTGGGCTTGTCATAAAGTGACATTCTTTATTTACCACAGGTCAGGAACCCTGTGCAGGGACTGTGTAGACAAGGTATAAGGCCAGTTTTCCCAAAAATCTTTTATTGGCTCTATAGGGCAAGTTTGATTCTTTAAATGAAAGCATGTCATTCCAGTCACAGCCTTGGTAAAATAACCAGTTTCTCCAATTGTGTCCTGTTACAAATGAAAACAAATTCTTATTGCACTTACATAAATAACTATAATGCCATAAATTAAGAATACTCAGAAATAGTTTCCAAATTCTGGAGAAATAAGGTAGAGAGAAACAAATATGCTCCAAATTTTGTTCGTAGGAGTATACTTATTTGTAAAAAGCTGTCAATAGCTCAAAATAAAAGTTTCCTTGACTCTGAAAAACAAGACAAAGGATCAGCAACATTTTTTCAAATTTTTTCTTTTTTTCTTTATAATACTTTAAGTTCTGGATACATGTGCAGAATATGCAGGTTTGTTGCACAGGTATACACATGCCATGATGGTTTGCTGCACTCATCAACCCATCATCTACATTAGGTATTTTTCCTAATGCTATCCCTCCCCTAGCCTTCCACCCATCAACAGGCCCCGGTGTGTGGTGTTCCCCTCCCTGTGTCCATATGTTCTCATTGTTCAATTCCCACTTACTAGTGAGAACATGCGGTATTTGGTTTTCTGTTCCTTTGTTAGTTTGCTGAGAATGATGGTTTCCAGCTTCATCCATGTCCCTGCAAAGGACATGAACTCATCCTTTTTTATGGCTGCATAGTATTCCATGGTGTGTATGTGCCACATTTTTTTTATCCAGTCTATCATTGCTGAGCATTTGGGTTGATTCCAAGTCTTTGCTATTGTGAACAGTGCTGCAATAAACATATGTGTGCATGTGTCTTTATAGTAGAATGATTTATAATTCTTTGGGTATATACCCAGGGTATATTGCAGGGTCAAATGGTATTTCTGCTTCTAGATCCTTGACGAATCACCACACTGTCTTCCACAATAGTTGACTAATTTACACTCCACCAACAGTGTAAAAGTGTTCCTATTTCTCCACATCCTCTCCAGCATCTGTTGTTTCCTGTCTTTTTAATGATTGCCATTCTAACTGTTGTGAGATGGTATCTCATTGTGGTTTTGATTTGCATTTCTCTAATGACCAGCAATTATGAGCTTTTTTTCATATGTTTGTTGGCCACATAAATGTCTTCTTTTGAGAAATGTCTGTTCATATACTTCGCCCACTTTTTGATTGGGTTGTTTGTTTTTTTCTTGTAAATTTGTTTAAGTTCCTTGTAGATTGTAGATATTAGCCCTTTGTCAGATGGATAGATTGCAAAACTTTTCTCCCATTCTGTATGTTGCCTGTTCGCTCCGATGATAGTTTCTTTTGCTGTGCAAAGCTCTTTACTTTAATTAGATCCCATTTGTCAATTTTGGTTTTGTTGCCATTGCTTTTGGTGTTTTAGACATGAAATCTTTGCCCATGCCTATGACCTGAATGCTATTGCCTAGTTTTCTTCTAGGGTTTTTATGATTTTAGGTCTTATGTTTAAGTCTTTAATCCATCTTCAGTTAATTTTTGTACAAGGCATAAGGAAGGGGTCCAGTTTCAGTTTTATGCATATGGCTAGCAAGTTTTCCCAACACCATTTATTACATAGGGAATCCTTTCCTCATTGCTTGTTTTTGTTTTTGTCAGGTTTGTCAAAGGTCAGATGGTTGTAGATGTGTGGCATTATTTCTGAGGCCTCTGTTCTGTTCCATTGTATGGAATGGAACATATCTATATCTCTGTTTTGGTACCAGTACCATGCTGTTTTGGTTACTGTAGCCTATACTGTAGTATAGTTTGAAGTCAGGTAGTGTGATGCCTCCAGCTTTGTTCTTTTTGCTTAGGACTGTCTTCGCTATACAGGCCCTTTTTTGGTTTCATGTGAAATTTAATGTAGTTTTTAGTAATTCTGTGAAGAAAGTCAATAGTAGCTTGATGGGGATAGCATTGAATCTATAAATTACTTTGGGCAGTATGGCCATTTTCATGATACTGATTCTTCCTATCCATGAGCATGGAATGCTTTTCCATTTGTTTGTGTCCTCTCTTATTCCCTTGAGCAGTGGTTTGTAGTTCTCCTTGAAGAGGTCCTTCACATCCCTTGTAAGTTGGATTCCTAGGTATTTTATTCTCTTTGTAGCAATTGTGAATGGGAGTTCACTCATGATTTGGCTCTCTGTTTGTCTATTATTGGTGTATAGGAATGCTTGTGATTTTTGCACATTGATTTTGTATACTGAGACTTTGCTAAAGTTGCTTTTCAGTTTAAGGAGACTTTGGGGTGAGATGATGGGGTTTTCTAAATATACTATCATGTTATCTGCAAACAGGGACAATTTGACTTCCTCTATTCCTATTTGAACATCCTTTATTTCTTTCTCTTTCCTGATTGCCCTGACCAGAACTTCCAATACTATGTTGAATAGGAGTGGTGAGAGAGGGCATCCTTGTCTTGTGCCAGTTTTCAAAGCAAATGCTTCCAGCTTTTGCCTATTCAGTATGATATTGGCTCTGGGTTTGTCATAAATAGCTCTTATTATTTTGAGATACATTCCATCAATACCTAGCTTATTGGGAGTTTTTTGTATGAATGGGTGTTGAATTTTATCAAAGGCCTTTTCTGTATCTATTGAGATAATCATGTGGTTTTTGTCATTGCTTTTGTTTATGTGATGGATTACATTTATTGATTTGCATATATTGAACTAGCCTTGCATCTCAGGGATGAAGTTGACTTGATCGTGGTGGATAAGCTTTTCGATGTGCTGCTGGATTTGGTTTGCATTTTATCAAAGATTTTTGCCTCAATGTTCATCAGGGATATTGGCCTGAAATTTTCTTTTTTTGTTGTGTCTCTGCCAGGTTTTGGTATCAGGATGATGTTGGCCTCATAAAATGAGTCAGGAAGGATTCCCTCTTTTTCTATTGATTGGAATAGTTACATAAGAAATGGTACCAGCTCCTCTTTGTACCTCTGGTAGAATTTGGCTGTGAATCTGTCTGGTCCTGGGCTTTTTTTGGTTGTTAGGCTATTAATTACTGCCTCATTTTCAGAAATTGTTATTGGTCTATTCAGGGATTCAACTTCTTTCTGGTTTAGTCTTGGGAGGGTGTTTCTGTCCAGGAATTCATCCAGTTCTTCTAGATTTTCTAGTTTATTTGCATAGAGGTGTTTATAGTATTCTCTGATGGTAGTTTGTATTTCTGTGGGATCAGTGATGGTATCCCCTTTATCTCTTTTTTATTGTGTCTATTTGATTCTTCTCTGTTTTCTTCGTTTTAGTCTGGCTAGTGGTATATTTTGTTAATCTTTTCAAAAAAACAGGTCCTGGATTCATTGATTCTCTAAAGGGCTTTTTGTGTCTCTATTTCTTCAGTTCTGCTCTGATCTTAATTATTTCTTGTCTTCTGCTAGCTCTTGAATTTGTTTGCTCTTGCTTCTCTAGTTCTTTTAATTGTGATGTTCGGTGTCAATTTTAGATCTTTCCCACTTTCCCCTGTGGGAATTTAGTGCTAAAAATTTCCTTTTAAACGCTTCTTTAGCTGTGTCTCAGAGTTTCTGGTATGTTGTGTCTTTGTTCTCATTGGTTTCAGAGAAGTTATTTATTTCCGCCTTAATATTGTTATTTACCCAGTAGTCATTCAGAAGCAGGTTGTTTAATTTCCATGTAGTTGTGTGGTTTTGAGTCAATTTCTTAATCTTGAGTTCTAATTTGATTGCACTCTGGTCTGAGAGACTTTTTGTTATTATCTCTGTTCTTTTGCATTTGCTGAGGAGTGTTTTACTTCCAATTATGTGGTCAATTTTAGAATAAGTGTGATGTGGTACTGAGAAGAATGGCTGTTGATTTGTGTTAGAGAGTTCTGTAACTGTCTATTAGGTCTGCTTGGTTCAGAGCTGAGTTCAAGCCCTGAATTTCCTTGTTAATTTTCTGATTCATTAATCTGTCTAATATTGAGAGTGGGGTGTTTAAGTCACCCATTATTATTGTGTGGGAGTCTAAGTCTCTTTGTAGGTCTCTAAAAACTTGCTTTATGAATTTTAGTGCTCCTGTATTGGGTGCATATATAGTTAGGATAGTCAGCTCTTCTTGTTGCATTTGATCCCTTTACCATTACATAATGCCCTTCTTTGTCTTTTTTGATCTTTGTTGGTTTAAAGTTGTTTTATCAGAGACTGGGATTGCAACATGTGCTTTTTTTTTCTTTCCATTTGCTTGGTAAATATTCCTCCAATCCTTTATTTTGAGCCTATGTGTGTCTTTGCATGTGAGATGGGTCTCCTGAATACAGCACACCTATATGTCTTGACTCTTTATCCAATTTGCCAGTCTGTGTCTTCTAATTGGGGCATTTAGTCCTTTTACATTTAAGGCTAATATTGTTATGTATAATTTTGATACTGTCATTATAATGCTAGATGGTTATTTTGCCTTTTAGTTGATACAGTTTCTTCTTACTGTCAACGGTCTTTACAATTTGGTATGTTTTTGCAATGACTGGTGCCAGTTTTTCCTTTCCATATTTAGTGCTTCCTTCAGGAACTCTTGTAAAGCAGGCCTGGTGTTGACAAAATCTCTCAGCATTTGCTTTTATGTAAAGGATTGTATTTCTCCTTCACTTATGAAGCTTAGTTTGGCTGGATATGAAATTCTGGGTTGAAAATTCTTTTCTTTAAGAATGTTGAATATTGGCCCCCACTCTCTTCTGGCTTGTAGGAATTCTGCACAGAGTTCTGCTTTTAGTCTAATTGGCTTCTCTTTGTGGGTAACCTGACCTTTCTCTCTGGCTGCCCTTAACATTTTTTCCTTCATTTCAACCTTGGTGAATCTGATGTATGTGTCTTGGGGTTGCTCTTTTCAAGGAGTATCTTTGTGATGTTCTCTGTATTTCCTGAATTTGAATGTTGGCCTATCTTGCTAGTTTGGGAAGGTTCAGATAATATCCTGAAGAGTGTTTTCCAACTTGGTTCTATTCTCACTTTTAGGTACACCAATAAAATGTAGATTTTGGTGTTTTCACATAATCCCATATTTCTTGGAGGCTTTGTTCCTTCCTTTTCATTCTTTTTTCTCTAATCTTGTCTTCATGCTTTATTTCATTAAGTTGATCTTCAATCTGTGATATCCCTTCTTCCACTGGATTGATTCAGCTATTGATACTTGTGTGTGCTTCACGAAGTTCTCATGGTCTGTTTTTCAGTTCCATCAGGTCATTTGTGTTCTTCTCTACACTGCTTATTCTAGTTAGCCATTTCTCTAATCTTTTTTCAAGGTTCTTGGCTTCCTTGCACTGGGTTAGAACATGCCCCTTTAGCTCAGAGGAGTTTGTTATTAGTCACCTTCTGAAACCTACTTCTGTCAATTCATCAAACTCATTCTCCCTGTCATTTTCTTCCCTTGCTGTTGAGGACTTGTGATCCTTTGGAGTAGAAGAGGCATTCTGGTTTTTGGAATTTTCAGCATTTTTGTACTGGTTTCTCCCCATCTTCATGGATTTATCTACCTTTGGTCTTTGACATTGGTGACCTTCGGATGGGGTTTTTGTGTTGACGTCCTTTTTGTTGATGTTGATGCTATTCCTATCTGTTTGTTAGTTTTCCTTCTGACAGTCAGGCCCCTCTGCTGTAGGTCTGCTGGAATTTGCTGAAGGTCCACTCCAGACCATGTTTGCCTAGATATCACCAGTGGAGGCTACAGAACAGCAAAGATTGCTGCCTTCTCCTTCCTCTGGAAGCTTTGTCCCAGAGGGGCACCTGCCAGATGCCAGCTGGAGCTCTCCTGTATGAGGTATCTGTCAACCACTGCTGGGAGGTGTCTCCCAGTCAGGAGGCACAGGGGTCAGGGACCCACTTGAGGAGGTAGTCTGCAGTCTGTCCCTTAATAGAGTTCTAGCGCTGTTCTGGGAGATCTGCTCCTCTCTTCAGAGATGGCAGGCAGGAACGCTTAAGTCTGCTGAAGTTGTGCCCCCAGCCACCCTTTCCCTCAGGTGCTCTGTCCCAGGGAGATGGGAGTTTTATCTATAAGACCCTAACTGGGGCTGCTATCTTTCTTTCAGAGATGCCCTGCCCAGAAAGGAGAAATCTTGAGAGGCAGTGTGGCTACAGCAGCTTTGTCGAGCTGCGGTGGGCTCCATCCAATTTGAACTTCCTGGTGGCTTTGTTTACACTGTGAGGGGAAAACAGCCTACTCAAGCCTCAGTAATGGCAGACACCGCTCTCCCCACCAAGCTCTAGCATCACAGGTCGACTTCAGATCGCTGTGCTTGCAGCGAGAATTTCAAGCCAGTGGATCTTGGCTTGCTGGGTTCCATGGGTGTAGGAGATCGGTCAGAGTGGTGGGAGAAACAATAGGGAAAGGAGCAGAACTTCTGAAAGGTCAGAAGGTTCTGCAAAGCTCCAGGGGAGAATAGCTGAAGGCAGCTGTTCTATATCCCTGAGGCCGAGGGCAAGGAGTAGGTACAAGTGAGTGTAGGGGAATTTATCTTAAACAGGTTCCTTTACTTATATTGACAAGGAACTGACCTTTAATCATCCATGTGTATGACATTTCCTGAAAGGGGAACAATAAATGTTAGTAACCTTCAGGTTGTGTTTGCTCCAGGTTTTCGACATTGTGCCTGCACTGAATAAAAGCAAGCAGCTCCAGCTTCTCAGGGCTGCTGCACTTTGGCCACTAAAGCCAGGCAGATCCCTAGCTGCTCTTACACTGCATACCTGTGTCTGAGTACCCCTTACATCCATCGCTCGGCCAGGGTCTGCAGGACAGACCTGGCACGTGGGGGTGGGATCCGCTGAGCTAGACCACTTGGCTCCCTGGCTTCAGCCCCCTTTTCAGGGGAGTGAACGGTTCTGTCTTGCTGGTGTTCTAGGCACCACTAGGGTATTAAAAAAAAAAAAACTCCTGCAGCTAACTCGGTGTCTACCCAAATGGCCACCCAGTTTTGTGCTTGAAACCCTGGGCCCTTGTGGTGTAGGCCTCCAAGGGAATCTCCCAGTCTGCAGCTTGTGAAGACCATGGGAAAAGTGTAATATGTGGGCCAGAATGCACTGTTCCTCATGGCACAGTCCCTCACAGCTTCCCTTGACTACAAGAGGGAGTTCCCCAACCTCTTGTGTTTCCTGGGTGAGGAGATGCCCCACCCAGCTTCAGCTCACCCTCCATGGGCTGCACCCACTGTCTAACCAGTCCCAATGAGATGAGCCAGGTACCTCAGTTGGAAATGCAGAAATCACCCGCCTTTTGCATTGATCTCACTGGGAGCTGCAGATCGGAGCTGTTCCTATTTGGCCATCTTGCCAACCACCTCCACTGCATTTGTTATTTCTCTAATTGTGTTCTTCATTTCCAGAAATTGTGATTGTTTTTTATGTATGCTATCTATTTCACTGAGGAATTTTCCTTTCATATCCTGTAACATGTTTGTTATTTCTTTAAGTTAGAATTCACCTTTCTCTAGTGCCTTTTTGATTAGCTTAATAATAAACCTTCTGAATTATTTTCCTGGCAATTCAGAGATTTTGTCTTGGTTTGGATCTATTGTTGGTGAGCTGGTGTGGTATTTTGGGGGTGTTCAAGAACCTTGTTTTTTCATATTACCAGAATTGTTTTTCTGGTTCCTTCTCATTTGGGTGACTGTGTCAGAGGGAAGATCTGGGACTCAAGGGCTACTATTCAGATTCTTTTGTCCCACAGGGTGCTCCCTTGATGTAGTGTTCTCCCACTTCCTCTAGGGATGGGGCTTCCTGGGAGCCAAACTGCAGTGATGGTTTTTTCTCTTCTGGGCCTAGTCATCTAGCAGAGCTACTGGACTCCAGACTGGTACTGGGAAGTGTCGGCAAAGTGTCCTGTGATGTAATACATCTTCAGGTCTTTCAGCTGTGGATACCAACACCTGCTCCAGTGGAGGTAGCAGGGGAGTGAAGTGGACTCTGTAAGGGTCCTTGGTTATATTTTCGTTAAATGCTCTGGTTTTGTGTTGGTTGGCCTCCAGCCAGGAGGTGGCATTTTCAAGAGTGCATTAGCTGTGGTACTATAGGGAGGAAGCAAACTTGACCTAGGGTCGTCTAGTTATATATTCATGTTTCTGAGGCAGTGGGCAGAATATGTCCTTTGTCTTGCAACCAGGGCAGGTAAAGAAAGACCAACAGGTTGGGGCAGGGATAGGTGTGACTGAGCTCAGACTCTTATTGGGTGGGGCCTGCTGCACTTGCTGTAGGGGGTGGGGGTGTGGTTCCCAGGCCAATGGAGTTATGTTCCCAGGGGGATTATGGCTGTCTCCACTGAGTGACACAGGATACCAGGGAAGTGGGGAAAAGCCAGCAGTCACAGGCCTCACCCCGTTTCCACACAACCCACACTCCTAAAGGCCAGTCTCACTCCCACTGTGCCCCTGCCAACAACATCGAATCTATTTCCAGGCAGTCGGTGACCAGGGCTTTGCTAGGTTGAGGAAGTTCTCCTGGATGATATCCTGAAGTGTGTTTTCTAATATTTCAATCTACCTGTCTCTTTCAGGTACTCCAATCAGTTGTAGGTTTGGTCTTTTTACATAACCCTGTAATTCTCAGAGGTTTTATTCATTCCTTTTCATCCTTTTTTCCCTAATCTTGTTTGCCTGCCTTATTTCAGCAAATAGTCTTCAGTCTCTCATATTCTTTCCTCTGCTTGATCAATTCAGCTATTGATACTTGTATATGCTTCACAAAGTTCTTGTGCTGGGTTTTTCAGCTCCATCGGGTCATTTATGTTCCTCTCTAAACTTGTTGTTCTAGTTAGCAGCTCCTGTAACCTTTTATCATGGTTCTTAGCTTCTTTGCATTGGGTTAGAACATGCTCTTTTACCTCAGAGAAGTTTGTTATTACCCACCTTCTGAAGCCTACTTCTGTCCATTCATCCATCTCATCCTCTGTCCAGTTCTGTGCCCCTGCTGGAGAGGTGTTGCACTCATTTGGAGGAGAAGGAGCACTCTGGGGTTTTCAGCATTTTTTCATTGATTCTTCTTCATCTTCATGAGTTTGTCTAGTTTCGATCTTTGAAGCTGCTGACCCTTGGATGAGGTTTTTGTGGGAACTTTTTTGTTGATGCTGTTGTTGTTGCTGTTTGTTTGTTTTTCTTTCAATAGTCAAATCCCTCTTCTGTAGGGCTGCTGCAGTTTGCTGGGGGTTAACTTTAGGCCCTGTTTGTCTGGTTCACTCCCACGCCTGGAGATGTCACCTGAGGAGGCTGGAGAACAGCAAAGATGGGTGCCTGCTCCTTTCTCCGGGATCTTTGACCTCAGGTGGCACTGGCCTGATGCCAGTAGGAATGTTCCCATATAGGGTCTCTGTGACCCCTGTTGCAGGGGTTTCACCCAGCTGGGGGGATACAGAAAGCAGGACCAGTTTAACGGAGCACTTTGGCTGTCCCTTGGTGGAAGGGGTGTGATGCACTGGGGGGAAACCCACTTGTCTGGGCTGCCCAGATTCCTCAGAGCTAGCAGGAGGAAAGAATAAGTCTGCTGGTCCATGGAGACTGCGGCCACCCCTCCCCCTAGGGACTTAGGCCCAAGGAGATCAGAGTTCTGTCCTTGAGCCTCTGGCTGGAGTTGTTGGAGTTCCTGCAGGGAGTCCCAACCCAGTGAGGAGATATGGGTCAAGGTCTGGCCTGAAGAAGCAATATGGACATGGACTGCCATAGCCAGTATGCTGTACTGTGGGGAATATCTCTCAGGACCAAGCTGTCCAGCCTCCCTGGCTCCATCCAGGGTAAAGTGCAGCCTGGAGTTATAATGATGGCTGCCCTATTGATTTATTTATTATGACCAAACATATGAGCAAATTTGGAGAGCATTCCACGTAGAGGTGAGGATGTGTATTCTGTGGTTAGAATGTTCTATAAGTGTCTATAAGATACATTTGGTCTATTATCCAGTTTATTTGAATTCAGTTTATTTGTTTGAGGTTGTTTCAAAAATGGCAGGGTCCCAGGACTCCTGTTTCCAGGCCTGAGAAAGTGCCTGCAGCTTTTCCTGGTGTCTTGCCCTCTTAGCATCTCCCAGCCTCTCCCCATGTTAGCTTCAGGGCTTGGAAGAAACCAAGTGCTCTCCCTTGGCCTGGGTTGCATGGATTCCTAGTGGAAAGATGAGTCAAAGAAGGAGATTCTCTGTCTGTCTCATGTACAGTGGCTTCATGCAGTTTTATCGGCTGAACACTGTAATGAGGGTTGCTTGCTCACATCCCCTTTTCCAGGATCTGGGGTGTCCTTCACTACTCTGGTGAATTTCTATTTTCTTTCTTTAATTAAAAGCTCACAGAATTTATCTTTACGCTCTATTTCACCATTTCCAAGTAACTGAGACATACTAAAAGCCAGAAGAAAGAATGTTTAAACTTGAAGACAGGTCTTTCAAAATAACCCAGTTAGACTAAAAAATAAATAAAATAAAATAAAAAAGAAGAAAGCCCACATGACACGAGACAGCATTGAACAGATTTTTGCATTTTGGAAATTCCAAAAGGAGATAAAATGGGAAAAGGCACAGAAAACCTATTTCATAAAATAACTGGAGACTTCCCAAGTATTGAGAGAGATACAGACTGCCAGATACAGGAAGCTCAAAAATTCCTAAAGAGATTCAACCCAAAAAGGTCCTCTCTGAGATATATTATAGTCAAAAATCAAAGACAAACAGAAAATTCTGAAAACAACAAGAGAAAAGTATCAAGTCACATCCATGGGAATCATTATCAGACCAACAGGAGATTTCTCATCAGAAACCTTACAGGCCAATATAGAAAGGGATGAAATATTCAAAATGCTGAAAGAAAAAAACTTGCTAACCAAGAAAACCATACCCAACAAAGCTATACTTCAGAAATGAAAGAGAAATGAAGCCTTTCCCAAACAAGCAAAAACTGAGGGAATTCTTTAGATCCACTAGATCAGTGCTACCAGTAATGATTAGGAGAATCCTACCTCTGGAAGCAAAAGGATGATATATACCAACACAAAAACATACAAAAGCATAAAATTTACTGGTAGAGCAGACACACGAAAGAGAAAGAAACCAAATATTATCACTACAGAAAACCATCAAACCACAAAGTAAACAGTAAGAGAAGAAAAGAACAAAACTATACAAACAATCCAGAAAACAATTAATAAAATGACAAGTATAAGTCCTCACCTATGAATAATAACCTTGAATGTTAATTGTTTAAATCTTTCAATTAAAAGATATAGACTGGCTGAATGGATTTTTTAAAAACCACAAAACCAAACTATATGCTCTCTGTAAGAAAATCACTCCATCTGTAAAGACACACATAGACTGAAAGTAAATGCATGGAATAAGACATTCCACACAAACAGAAACCAAAAGTATGCAGGAATAGCTATGTTTATATATGACAAAATAGACAGTAAGTCAAAAAGTCATAAGAAGACACAAAGGTAATTATATAATGATAAAGGGATCAACTTACCAAAATGATATAACAATTATAAATATATATGCATTCAACACTGGAACAACCAACTATATAAAGCAAATATTATTAGAGATTAAAAAGAGAGATAGGCCCAATACAATAATCGGGCTTCATTACACTTTTTAGCACTGGACAGATCACCTAGATGGAAAATCAACACAGGAACATAGGACTTAAACTGTAGTATAGAACAAATGAACCTAACAGACATTTACAGAACATTTCACCCAATAGCTGCAGATACAAATTCTTCCCATCAACCCATGGAACATTCTTCAGGACTGACAATATGTCAGGCCACAAAATTATTCTCAACTAATATTTTTAAATATCAAAATCATATAAAATATTTTCTCAGACCACAATGGAATAAAATGAGAGATCAATAACAAGAGGAACTTTTAGAACTATACAAATATATGGAAATTAAGTAACATGCTTCTGAACAACCAATGGGTCAATTAAGAAATTTAAAAAGGGCTGGGCGCGGTGGCTCATGCCTGTAATCCCAGCACTTTGGGAGGCTGAGGCAGGCAGATCACGAGGTCAGGAGATCGAGACCATCCTGGCTAACACAGTGAAACCCCGTCTCTACTAAAAATCCAAAAAAAAATTAGCCGGGCATGGTGGTGGGCACCTGTAGTCCCAGCTACTCAGGAGACTGAGGTGGAGAATGGCATAAGTAAAACCCAGGGAGGCAGAGCTTGCAGTGAGCCAAGATCACACCATTGCACTCCAGCCTGGGTGACAGAGCGAGCCTCCATCTCAAAACAAAAACAAAACAAAAAAACAAAAACAAAAACACAACAAAACAAAATAAAAAAACAGAAATTAAAAAGGAAATTTTAAAACTTCTCAAAACAAATGAAAATAGATACACAACATAACAAAACCTATGAGATATAGCAAAAGTAGTAGTAAGAAGGAAGTTTATGGCAGTAAGTGCCTCCATCAAAAAAGTAGAAAGGTTTTAAATAAACAACAACAGTGGAGCCAAGATGGCCGAATAGGAACAGCTTCAGTCTACAGCTCCCAGCATGAGCGACACAGAAGACAGGTGATCTCTGCATTTCCAACTGAGGTACTGGGTTCATCTCACTGGGGAGTGTCAGAAAGTGGGTGCAGGATAGTGGGTGCAGCACACCAAGCATGAGCCGAAGCAGGGTGAGGCATCACCTCACCAGGGAAGCACAAGGGGTCAGGGAATTCCCTTTCCTAGTCAAAGAAAGGGGTGACAGATGGCACCTGGAAAATCGGGTCACTCCCACCCTAATACTGCACTTTTCCAACGGTCTTAGCAAACAGCACACCAGATCATATCCCACGCCTGGCTTGGAGGGTCCTATGCCACGGCGCCTTGCTCATTGCTAGCACAGCAGTCTGAGATCAAACTGTAAGGTGACAGCGAGGCTGGGGGAGGGGTGACAGCGAGGCTGGGGGAGGAGCGCCCGCCATTGCTGAGGCTTGAGTAGGTAAACAAAGTGGCTGGGAAGCTCGAACTGGGTGGAGCCCACCACAGCTCAAGAAGGCTTGCCTGCCTCTGTAGACTCCAGCTATGGGGGCAGGGCATAGCCAAACAAAAGGCAGCAGAATCCTCTGCAGACTTAAATGTCCCTGTCTGACAGCTTTGAAGAGAGTAGTGCTTCTCCCAGCATGCAGCTAGAGATCTGAGAACAGACAGACTGCCTCCTCAAGGGGGTCCCTGACCCCCGAGTAGCCTAACTGGGAGGCACCCCCCAGTAGGGGCAGACTGACACCTCACACGGCCAGGTACTCCTCTGAGACAAAACTTCCAGAGGAACGATCAGGCAGCAACATTTGCTGCTCAACAATATCCACTGTTCTGCAGCCTCCACTGCTGATACCCAAGCAAACAGGGTCTGGAGTGGACCTCCAGCAAACTCCAACAGATCTGCAGCTGAGGGTCCTGACTGTTAGAAGGAAAACTAACAAACAGAAAGGACATCCACACCAAAACCCCATCTGTACATCCCCATCGTCAAAGACCAAAGGTAGATAAAACCACAAAGATGGGGAGAAACCAGAGCAGAAAAGCTGCAAATTCTAAAAATCAGAGCACCTCTCCTCCTCCAAAGGAACGCAACTCCTCACCAGCAATGGAACGAAGCTGGATGGAGAATGACTTTGATGAGTTGAGAGAAGAAGGCTTCAGATGATCAAACTACTCCGAGCTAAAGGAGGAAGTTCAAACCCAGGGCAAAGAAGTTAAAAACCTTGAAAAAAAATTAGATGAATGGCTAACTAGAATAACCAATGCAGAGAAGTCCTTAAAGGACCTGATGGAGCTGAAAACCATGGCATAAGAACTACGTGACAAATGCACAAGCCTCAGTAGCCGATTGGATCAACAGGAAGAAAGGGTATCAGTGATGGAAGATCAAATGAATGAAATGAAGCGAGAAGAGAAATTTAGAGAAAAAAGATTAAAAAGAAATGAACAAAGCCTCCAAGAAATAAGGGACTATGTGAAAAGACAAAATCTACATCTGATTGGTGTACCTGAAAGTGACGGGCAGAATGGAACCAAGTTGGAAAACATTCTGCAGGATATTATGAAGGAGAACTTCCCCTATCTAGTAAGTCAGGCCAACACTCAACTTCAGGAAATACAGAGAACGCCACAAAGATGCTCCTCGAAAAGAACAACTCCAAGACACATAATAGTCAGATTCACCAAAGTTGAAATGAAGGAAAAAATGTTAAGGACAGCCAGAGAGAAAGGTCGGGTTACCCACAAAGGGAAGCCCATCAGACTAACAGCAGATCTCTTGGGAGAAACTCTACAAGCCAGAAGAGAGTGGGGGCCAATATTCAACATTCTTAAAGAAAAGAATTTTCAACCCAGAATTTCATATCCAGCCAAACTAAGCTTCATAAGTGAAGGAGAAATAAAACACAGAAAAGCAAATGCTGAGAGATTTTGTCACCACCAGGCCTGCCCTAAAAGAGCTCCTGAAGGAAGCACTAAACATAGAAAGGAGCAACCAGTACCAGCAAAACATGCCAAATTGTAAACACCATCGATGCTAGGAAGAAACTGCATCAAATAACGAGCAAAAGAACCAGCTAACATCATAATGACAGGACCAAATTCACACATAACAATATTAACCTTAAATGTAATGGGCTAAATGCTCCAATTAAAAGACACAGACTGGCAAATTGGATAAAGAGTCAAGACCCATCAGTGTTCTGTATTCAGGAAACCCATCTCATGTGCAGAGACACACATAGGCTCAAAATAAAGGGATGGAGGAAGATCTACCAAGCAAATGGAAAACAAAAAAAAAGCAGAGGTTGCAATCCTAGTCTCTGATAAAACAGACTTTAAACCAATAAAGATCAAAAGAGACAAAGAAGGCCATTACATAATGGTAAAGGGATCAATTCAACAAGAAGAGCTAACTCTCCTAAATATATATGCACCCAATACAGGAGCACCCAGATTCATAAAGCAAGTCCTTAGAGACCTACAAACAGACTTAGACTCCCACACAATAATAATGGGAGACTTTAACACCCCACTGTCAACATTAGACAGATCCACGAGACAGAAAGTTAACAAGGATATCCAGGAATTGAACTCAGCTTTGCACCAAGCGGACCTAGTAGACATCTACAGAACCCTCCACCCCAAATCAACAGAATATACATTCTTCTCAGCACCACATCGCACTTATTCCAAAATTGACCACATAGTTGGAAGTAAAGCACTCCTCAGCAAATGTAAAAGAACAGAAATTATAACAAACTGTCTCTCAGACCACAGTGCAATCAAACTAGAACTCAGGATTCAGAAACTCACTCAAAACCACTCAACTACATGGAAACTGAACAACCTGCTCCTGAATGACTACTGGGTACATAACGAAATGAAGGCAGAAATAAGGATGTTCTTTGAAACCAACGAGAACAAAGACACAACATACCAGAATCTCTGGGACACATTTAAAGCAGTGTGTAGAGGGAAATTTATAGCACTAAATGCCCGCAAGAGAAAGCAGGAAAGATCTAAAATTGACACCCTAGCATCACAATTAAAAGAACTAGAGAAGCAAAAGCAAACACATTCAAAAGCTAGCAGAAGGCAAGAAATAACTAAGATCAGAGCAGAACCGAAGGAAATAGAGACACAAAAAACCCTTCAAAAAAATCAATGAATCCAGGAGCTGGTGCTTTGAAAAGATCAACAAAATTGATAGACTGATAGCAAGAATAATAAAGAAGAAAAGACAGAAGAATCAAATAGACACAATAAAAAATGATAAAAGGGATATCACCACAGACCCCACAGAAATACAAGCTAACATCAGAGAAAACTATAAACACCTCTATGCAAATAAACTAGAAAATCTAGAAGAAATGGATAAATTCCTTGACACATACACCCTCCCAAGACTAAACCAGGAAGAAGTTGAATCCCTGAATGGACCAATAACAGGCTCTGAAATTGAGGCAATAATTAATAGCTTACCAACCAAAAAAAGTCCAGGACCAGACGGATTCACAGCCGAATTCTACCAGAGGTACAAGGAGGAGTTGGTACCATTCCTTCTGAAGCTATTCCAATCAATAGAAAAAGAGGGAATCCTCCCTAACTCATTTTATGAGGCCAGCATCATCCTGATACAAAAGCCTAGCAGAGACGCAACAAAAAAGAGAATTTTAGACCAATATCCCTGATGAACATCGATGCAAATATCCTCAATAAGATACTGGAAAACCAAATCCAGCAGCACATCAAAAAGCTTATCCACCATGATCAAGTGGGCTTCATCCCTGGGATGCAAGGCTGGTTCAATGTATGCAAATCAATAAATGTAATCCAGCATATAAACAGAACCAATGACAAAAACCATACGATTATCTCAATAGATGCAGGAAAGGCCTTTGACAAAATTCAACAACACTTCATGCTAAAAACTCTCAGTATATTAGGTATTGATGGGACGTATCTCAAAATAATAAGAGCTATCTATGACAAACCCACAGCCAATATCATACTGAATGGGCAAAAACTGGAAGCATTCCCTTTGAAAACTGGCACAAGACAGGGATGCCCTCTCTCACCACTCCTATTCAACATAGTGTTAGAAGTTCTGGCCAAGGCAATCAGGCAGGAGAAGGAAATAAAGGGCATTCAATTAGGAAAAGAGGAGGTCAAATTGTCCCTGTTTGCAGATAACATGATTGTATATGTAGAAAACCCCATTGTCTCAGCCCAAAATCTCTTTAAGCTGATAGGCAACTTCAGCAAAGTCTCAGGATACAAAATCAATGTGCAAAAATCACACTCATTCTTATACACCAATAACAGACAAACAGAGAGCCAAATCATGAGTGAACTCCCATTCACAATTGTTTCAAAGAGAATAAAATACATAGGAATCCAACTTACAAGGGACGTGAAAGACCTCTTCAAGGAGAACTACAAACCACTGCTCAATGAAATAAAAGAGGAAACAAACAAATGGAAGAACATTCCATGCTCATGGGTAGGAAGAATCAATATCATGAAAATGGCCATACTGCCCAAGGTAATTTATAGATTCAATGCCATCCCCATCAAGCTACCAATGACTTTCTTCACAGAATTGGAAAAAAACTACTTTAAAGTTCATATGGAACCAAAAAGAGCCCACGTTGCCAAGTCAATCCTAAGCCAAAAGAACAAAGCTGGAGGTATCACGCTACCTGATTTCAAACTATACTACAAGGCTATAGTAACCAAAACAGCATGGTACTGTTACCAAAAGAGAGATATAGATCAATGGAACAGAAGAAAGCCCTCAGAAATAATGCCATATATCTACATCCATCTGATCTTTGACAAACCTGACAAAAACAAGAAATGGGGAAAGGATGCCCTATTTAATAAATGGTGCTGGGAAAACTGGCTAGCCATATGTAGAAAGCTGAAACTGGATCCCTTCCTTACACCTTATACAAATATTAATTCAACATGGATTAAAGACTTAAATGTTAGACCTAAAACCATAAAAACCCTAGAAGAAAACTTAGGCAATACCATTCAGGACATAGGCATGGGCAAGGACTTCATGTCTAAAACACCAAAAGCAATGGCAACAAAAGCCAAAATTGACAAATGGGATCTAGTTAAATTAAAGAGCTTCTGCACAGCAAAAGAAACTACCATCAGAGTGAACAGGCAACCTACACAATGGGAGAAAATTTTTGCAATCTACTCATCTGACAAAGGGCTAATATCCAGAATCTACAATGAACTCAAACAAATTTACAAGAAAAAAACAAACAACCCCATGAAAAGTGGGTGAAGGACATGAACAGACACTTCTCAAAAGAAGACATTTATGCAGCCAACAGACACATGAAAAAACGCTCATCATCACTGGCCATCAGAGAAATGCAAATCAAAACCACAATGAGATACCATCTCACACCAGTTAGAATGGCGATCCTTAAAAAGTCAGGAAACAACAGGTGCTGGAGAGGATGTGGAAAAATAGGGACACTTTTACACTGCTGGTGGGACTGTAAACTAGTTCAACCATTGTGGAAGTCGGTGTGGCAATTCATCAGGGATCTAGAACTAGAAATACCATTTGACACAGCAATCCCATTACTGGGTATATACCCAAAGGATTATAAATCATGCTGCTATGAAGACACATGCACACGTATGTTTATTGCGGCACTATTCACAATAGCAAAGACTTGGAACCAAGCCAAATGTCCAACAATGATAGACTGGATTAAGAAAATGTGGCACATATACACCATGGAATACTATGCAGCCATAAAAAGTGATGAGTTCATGTCCTTTGTAGGGACATGGATGAAGCTGGAAACCATCATTCTTAGCAAACTACCAAGGACAAAATACCAAACACTGCATGTTCTCACTCATAGGTGGGAACTGAACAATGAGACCACATAGACACAGGAAGGGGAAAATCACACACTGGGACCTGTTGTGGGGTGGGGGAGGGGGGAGGGATAGCATTAGGAGATATACCTAATGTTAAATGACGAATTAATGGGTGCAGCACACCAACATGGCATATGTATACATATGTAACTAACCTGCACGTTGTGCATATGTACCCTAAAACTTAAAGTATAATAAAATAAATAAATAAATAAATAAACAACAACACACTTCAAGGAAATAGAAATGCAAGAACAAACCAAACCCCAAATTAGTAGAAGGAAATAAATAATAAAGATCAGAACAGAACTAAACAAAATAAAGACTTAAAAGATCTTTAAGATCAACAAAACAAAAGTTTTGTTTTTTGAAAAGATATATAAAATTGATGATCCCCTGGCTAGTCTAAGAAAAAAACAGAAAAAAATAAACAAAATTGGAAACTAAAAGGGAGATATTACAACTGATACCACAGAAACTCAAACAATTGTTAAAGACAATTATGAACAACTGTATGTCAAACAATTGGAAAATCTAGAGAAAATAGATAAATTCCTGGATACCTATAACCCACCAAGATTGAACCAGGAAGAATAGAAAACCTGAACAGACCATTAATGAGTAGGATACCTGTAACCTACCAAGATTGAACCAGAAAGAATAGATAACCTGAACAGACCAATAACAAGTAATAAGATCAAATCAGTAACATAATTCCCCCCTAAAAAATAAGTCCAGAATCAGATGGCTTTATTGCTGAATTCTACCAAACTCACAAGAAACTAACACCAGTTCTCCTCAAACTATTCTAAAAAAAAAAAATGAAGAGAAGGGAATTCACCCTATCTCATCCTATGAGGCCAGCATTACCCTGACATCACAACTAGACAAGGATGCAACCAGAAAGAAGCTACAGGGCAATATCCATGATGAACATAGATGCAAAATTCTGCAATGAAATCAATCCAATAATACATTAAAAAGATAATATACAATGAGCAAATGACTTTTATCCCAGGGATGCAAGGATGGTTCCACATACATAAATTAATAAATGTAATACATAATGTAAACAGAATGAAGGGCAAAAGCCATATAATCATCTCAATAGATGAAGGAAAAGCATTTGAAAAATTCAACATCCCTTCATGGTAAAAACTTTCAACAAATTAGGAACAAAAGGCATATATCATAACACAATAGAGGCCATATATGACAAACCAACAGCTAACATCATACTGAATGGGAAAAAGTTGAATGCCTTTCCTGTAAGAACTGGGGCAAGACAAAGATGCCCACTTTACCTTTCTTACTCAAAATAATGCTGGAAGTCCTAGCCAGAGCAATTAGGTGAGAGAAAGAAATAAAGGGCATCGAAATTAGAAAAGAGAAAGTTAAATGGTCCCTTTTTGCAGATGACATAATCTTATATATAGAAAAACCTAAAGATTTCATCAAAAAACTCTTATAACTGATAAAGTCAGTAAAGTTGCAGAATACAAAATTAGCATACCAAAATCAATAGTATTTCTATACACCAATAATGAACCAGCTGAAAAAGAAATCAAGAAATCAGTCCCATTTGCAGTACCTGCAAAAAAAGGAAAATACCCTAGAAATAAATGTAACTATGAAAGTGAAGGATTTCTGCGATGAAAACTATAAAACACTGATGAAATAAATTGAAGGGGAAATAAACAAATGGAAAGACATCCCATGTTCATGGATTGAAAGAATTAATATTGTTATAACAACTGTACTACCCAAAGCAATCTACAGATACAAAGCAATCCCTATAAAAATATTAATTATGTTCTTCACAGAAACAGAAAAAAAAAACCTAAAGTTCATATGGAACTACAAAAGACCCAGAAAAATCAAAGCAACACTAAGAATGAAGAACAAAGCTAGAGACATCACACCACCTGACTTCAAAATATATTACAAAGCTATAATAACTAAAACAACATGGTATTTTGTATAAAAACAGACATACAGACCAATGAAACAAAACAGGAAACCCATAAATAAATCCACGTTATTTACAGCCAACATGTTTTTGACAAAGGCACCAAGAACATATACATTTGGGAAAGGACAGCCTTTTCAATAAATGATGCTAGGAAAACTGGGTATCCCTATACAGAAGAATGAAACTAGACCACCATTTCTCACCATATATGAAAATCAACTGAAAATGGATTAAAGACTTAAATGTAATATTCAAAAATATAAAACTACTAGAAGAAAACATAGGTGAAACACTTCAGGACAGTGGCCTAGAAAAATATTTTATGAGTAAGACTTCAAAAGCGCAGGCAACCAAAAAAAAAAAAAATAGATAAATAGGACTATATCAAGTGTAAAGGCTTCTGCATAAAAAAACAAAATAATCAAATAGAGTGAAGAGATAACCTAAAATGGGAGAAAATATTTGCAAACTATTTACCCAACAAGAGTCTAATATCCAGAACATACAAGGAACTAAAGAAGTTCAATAGGCCAGGCACAGTGGCTCACGCCTGTAATCCCAGCATGTTGGGAGGCCGAGGTGGGCGGATCACGAGGTCAGGAGATCGAGACCATCCTGGCTAACACAGTGAAACCCCATCTCTACTAAAAATACAAAAAAAATAGCCAGATGTGATGGTGGGCGCCTGTAGTCCCAGCTACACGGGAGGCTGAGGCAGGAGAATGGCGTGAACCTGGGAGGCGGAGCTTGCAGTGAGCCGAGATAGCGCCACTGCACTCCAGCCTGGGCGACAGAATGTGACTCTGCCTAAAAAAAAAAAAGAAAGAAAGAAATTCGATAACAAAAAAAATCTGATTAATGGGCAAAGCATCTAAATAGATATTTTTCAAAACAAGATATGCAGATGCCTAAGAAGTACATGAAAAATACTCAACATCACTAATTATCAGATTAATGTAAATCAAAACCACAATGAGGTCATATCTCACCCCATTTAGAATGGCTCTTATCAAAAAGACAAAAAAAAAATGAATGCTGGTGAGGATGTGGAGAAAAGAGAATCCTTATACACTGTTGCTGGTAATGTAAATTAGTAGAGCCATTATAGAAAGTAGTATGGAGTCTTCTCAAAAAGATAAAAATAGTATTACCATATAATCCAGCAATTCCATGACTGTGTATTTATCCAAAGGAGAGAAAGTCAGTATATGGAAGAAATATCTACATCCTCATGTTCATTGAAACATTAGCCATGATAGCCAAGATATGGAATCAACCTAAATGTGCATCAATAGATGAACGGATCCAGTTAATGTGGTATATACATATAATGGAATACTATTCAGTCATAAAAAGTAATATAATCCTGTTATTCATGGCTATGTGGATGACCCTGGAGGACATTATGATAAATGAAGTAAGTCAGATGCAGAAAGATAAACACCACATGTTCTCAGTCATATGTGGAAGCTTTAAAAAGTTGAGCTAATAGAAATAGGGAGTAGAAATGTGGTTGTTACAGGCTGGAAAGGATAGGGTGGAGGGGAGGATAGGAAGAGAGTTAACAGATACAAAATTACGGCTGGATAGGAGGAATAAGTTCTAGTGTTCTATAGCACTGATGGGCAAATATGGTTAACTGTAATATAATCTACTGTATATTTTCAAAAAGCTAGAAGAGAGAATTTTGAATCTTTCCAAAACAAAGAAATGATAAATGTCTAAGGTGATGAGTATGCTAATTACCCTGATATGATCATTACACATTGTTTACATGTATTGAGATATCACTCTGTATCCCATAAATATGTACAATTATTACATGTCAACTAAAAATAAAAGGGAGAAAAATAATCTCTACTTGAGGAGAATTAAATAAATTATTAGGTTAAAAAAAATTTATGCTGAAAGAAAAAATACTATATCCAGAATTCTGTATCTAGAATTCTATATCCAGTAAAAAAAAATAATTCCTCAAAAATGTATCCAGAAAGATACATTTTCTGGTAAATGAAATCTAAAATAATCCATAGCCAGCAGATTCAAAACTAAAAAAAAAGGGCTAAGAGAATTCTTCAGTCTAAAGTGAAATAATACCAAATGGAAATTTTGATTTACAGAACGATACAGAGAGCACCACAAATAATTTTTAAAATAGGTAATAGAGAATTTTAAAATATAAAATATTTTTTAAAGAAAATTACTTTTTCTAGCAAATACAATGACTAAAATACTGTGAGGTTTATAACATGTAAAAGCAAAACATAAAACAACAATAGTGCCAGGAGAAAATTCTCCATGGGTTTCTTGTGTTTCTGAAGCTGTTCTGAGAAGTGGCACTGACTTTGTTTGATCCAGAATATCTTCTTGAGATTATTTTTACAGTGAACAGTTTTGGAAATAGTGTCTCCCTCAGGAGGCTTGCTAACCATTATAAAAGATTCAGATTTCCTACACTTGGGATTGCTCTCCTAGAATGCAACCGACAGCATGTGCAAGTGTTACCTGGTCTTTTTCATGTTGCCCTTTAGGAATTGGAGTCTTAAGTCTTCCACTATGGTCTGTGAAACTACAGCAAGCTAACTTGTTAGCTTGCAAGTAATGTAAAATTTCAGACCCTCCACAGTGCTTGACACACAGCAAGAGTTGCACCGAAACAAAAGCTATGGTTGCTGCTCAAGCCACTTGAACATCTGTGTCAAAGGTCAGCAGGTAAGAGAGGAGTTACAGCAATGGGTATTGACCCTGCCATCAGGAGAGGTGAAGCTGCTGTTATACGGTGATAGCAGAGAAGAATGTTTTGCATGTAAGTGATATCTTTGGGTGAATCAGTACTGTCTTGCCAATTTTGACAGTAGATGAACAATTGCAGCAGTCATGGCCTGAGAAGGGCATGGTAACCAAGGATTCAGAACCCTCAAGGTTTAAGGTTTTGTAACACTGAGTTAGCCACCAAGACCAGCAGAGATGCTAGATGAGGGTGAGAAAATCTAGAATAGAGAGCAGAGAGGGAAGATTACGAGTATCAGTTTCAGTCCTAAGAATGCCTACATTGCAAGGGTTGTAGTTTGTCCCATTCGCTTTCCTCTTACTGGTTTCTAAAAGAGGTCTTCCAGAATCCTAGAAGATCTGCTCCTCAAATGAAGAAATAAATCCAAGCAGCTCAAGAGGTGGGCTGTAGTGAATGTTGTGATGTACCGCTGAAATCCCTTTGGGATCAAAGAGCTTATTTTCCCAGAAGCTGGGAGTGCTGCCAGAATAAATTATTTATTTCAGCTGAAAAGAGCCTGTATCCAATAATTGATATAGAATATAAAGGCTATGCCCCCCTCATCCAGACTCTGAACAACTCTCAGTAACCACCTTGTCTTCATTTTCCCATATGGTCAACTGAGGCTTTGTTGAGACTGAATTGCAGCCCAGCTTCTCCCTCTGCTCATTCTTGCTTTCGCTCCTTCCCTTCCACATGTGTTGATCCCAATCACCCTCCTTAACAAACTCCCTTCTATCAGAGTCTCAAAGTCTGCTTCCTGGAGGGCTGAACCTGCAAAATAGACCAATGGGACAGATTCAGCAGACCATAAACCAAGCCTCACATATATATGGATTATTGATTTATGAGAAAGGTGGAATAGCAGAACAGATTTTCCAATAAGTCATAAAAGGTAAATTTGTTATCCATATGGAAAAAGTGAAATTGAACACTATATCACACTCCCTACACAAAAATCATTTCCAGGTGATTTAAAGATCTAAATGAAAAAGGTAAAATGCCAAAGATTTTAGAAGAATCATCATGAATCTGGGGTTACATAAGGATTTCTTAAGCACCTCACAAAAAGCACTAAAGAGAAATATTTGTTATTTAAAATTAGGAATTTCTATACATTAAAAAATATCACATAAGAATACAGAGACAAGCCACAGAGAAGATATGAACAACCTATAACCAACAACTGTCCAGGGGCCAGATTATATAAAGAATACCTACAAATAAATGAGGATGAGGAAGATAAGCCAATTTTTAAAATTGATCAACTTGGCCAACAAAGACTTGAAAAAGTGATTAACCCCATTAGCTAATAATGAAATACTAATTAAAACTCTGATGAAATATAATTAATTAGATTGGCAAAGATAATTTATGTAATTTTAACTTTTATTTTAGATCAGGAGGTACATGTGCAGGTTTGTTACATGGGTATATTGCCTGACACTGAGGTTTGGGGTACAAATGATCCTGTCACCCAAGTAGTGAGCATAGCACCCAATCGGTAGTTTTTCAGCCCTTGTTGCACTCCCTGCTACCCTCAGCCCATGGACCCCAGTGTCTATTGTTCCTTTCTTTATGTCCTTGTTTACCCAATGTTTAGCTCTAACTTAGAAGTGAGAATATGCACTATTTGGTTTTCTGTTCTTACATTAATTCTCTTAAAAGGATGGCCTCCAGCTACATCCATATTGCTGCAAAGTACACAATTTCACTGTTTTTATGGCTGTGTAGTATTCCATGGTATATATGTACCACATTTTCTTTATTCAGTCCACCACTGTTGGGCTCCTAGGTTGATTCCATGTTTTTGCTGTTGTGAATAGTGCTGCAATGAACATATATGTGCATGTGTCATTTTTGTAGAATGACTTGTTTTCCTTTGGGTATATACCCAGTAATGCGATTGCTGAGTCAAACGATAGTTCTGCTTTAAGGTCTTTGAGAAATCTCCAAACTATTTTCCATAGAGCTGAACTAATTTACATCCCCACCAACACTGTGTTTAAGTGTTCCCTTTTCGCTACAGCCTCACCAGCATCTGTTCTTTTTTGACTTTTTAAGTAATAGCCATTCTGAGTAGTGCGAGATGGTATCTCGTTGTGGTTTTGATATGCATTTCTCTGATGATTAGTGATGTTGAGCATTTTCTCATGTTTGTTGTATGTCTTCCTTTGAGAAGCATCTGTTCATTTCCTTTGTAGATTGGCAAAATAGTTTTTTTTTGTTTTTTTTTTGTTTTTTTTTTGTTTTTTTTGAGATGAAGTCTTGCTCTGTCACCCAGGCTGGAGTGCAGTGGCGTGATCTCGGCTCACTGCAACCTCCACCTCCTGTGTTCAAGCGATTCTCCTGCCTCAGCCTCCTGAGTAGCTGGGATTACAGGTGCGCACCACCACGCCCAGCTAATTTTTGCATTTTTAGTAGAGACGGGGTCTCACCATGTTGGTCAGGCTGGTCTCCATCTCCTGACCTTGTGATCCACCCGCCTCGGCCTCCCAAAATGCTAGGATTACAGGCGTGAGCCACCGTGCCTGGAGCAAAATATTTTTAAGCTGGTGATATTTAGCGCTGGTGCAGATATACAGCATTGGGAAGCCTCCCACTCTGATGATGGCAGTGTAAATTGATACAATCACTCTACAAAACAGAATGGTAGTATTGTATAAGTTTGAAGATAAATATACTTTATCAGCCAGCAATTTCTCTCCCAACAATATAACCCAGAGCAGGGTTTGTCAAGCTCAACACTATTGACTTTATAGGTGTGTTAATTCTTTGTCATGGGTGGCTGTCCTGTGCGTCATAGATCGTTTAGCAGGACCCCAACTTCTACCTACTAGATGCCAGTAGCACTTGCCAGTTGTTACAATACGAAAAGTCTCAAAACATTGACCAATGTCTCCTAGGAAGCAAAATCTCCTTAGTTGAAAACCAGTCTCCTGTAGCATCATTTCTAATTGCCGAAATCACAAAACAATCCAAGTGCTAATCAAAAATGAAATAAATTATTATAGTGTAGAACATACAAGCTCTAGTTACTTATATAGCAATTAAAAATTTTTAAATTAGATTCATTAACAATATAGGCCTTACAAACATTATATTGAGTGAAAAAAACACCTGTGTTTTTACACAGAAGAATATACATTATGATCCCATATATATTATATATTATATATAAGAAAAAAAAACAAAACTGTATGTTGTAGGGAACTTTGCATGGGCAGGAAGTAATGGAAAGCAGGGAAATGACTACCATTAATGTAAATCTTCCTACAGGGGTAGGCACACTGGGAAAAACAGGACGTTTGTATTTTCTTGGTATTGAAATGTTCTATTCTTGATTCAGCTAGTAGTGAGATGAGTAGTATCTTTATAACTATTTTAAAACTATATATATAAGTGTAGTACTCTTTTCAGTATGTATATTTTGAAATTTTATAAGAAATGTTTAAATAGAAATCCTGTCTTGACTCATTTCTCCAAATAGCATATCCATGCCTTTCCTCACCTTTACAGCCCTTTATTGAAAAACTCCAAAAACTTACTGAAATTCACTGTCTGTCTTCCTTCTTTTCATTCTCTTTTGAACACGCTTTAATCTATAACCACTATTGCTCCATTGGAAATATTGCTATAAGATTGCTTCTCAGCAGCATTTAACACAAATGATCACTTCCTCCTTCCTGAAATATTTTCTCCACTTGGCTATCAAGACACCTCACTCTCTTGATTTTCTCCCAACCTCACTGGCTGCTCATCCTTAGACTACTTTGCTTGTCCCTCCTTATCTTTAAGAGCTTTTGCTGCCGTAGAAGCTGCAGCAAGTAAACTGGAAGATCTTCCTAAGATAACTGATGAAGGTGGCCACACTGAACAACAGATTTTCAATGTAGATGAAACAGCCTTCAAAAAGTCCATCCCTGGCTTCAAAGCTTCAAAAGACAGGCTGACTCTCTTGTTAGGGTTTGATGCAGCTAGTGACTTGAAGTTGAAGCCAATGCTCATTTACTATTCCAACAACCCTAGAGCCCTTAAGAATTGTACTATATCTACTCTGTCTGGGCTTTATAAATTGAACAGCAAAGCCTGAATGGCTGCACATCTGTTTATAGCATGGTTTACTGAATAATTTTAAGCCTACTGTTGAAACCTACTGCTCAGAATACAAAATTTCTTTCAAAACGTTACTGCTTATTGACAATGCATCTAGCCACCCAAGAGCTCTGATGGAGATATGCAAGGAGATTAGTGCTGTTTTCATGCCTAACACAACAGTCAGTCTGCAGCCCACAGATCAAGGACTAATTTTGACTTTCAAGTCATATTATTTAAGAAATATATTTTGGGCCGGGCGCGGTGGCTCACGCCTGTAATCCTAGCACTTTGGGAGGCCGAGACGGGCGGATCACGAGGTCAGGAGATCGAGACCATCTTGGCTAACACGGTGAAACCCCGTTTCTACTAAAAATACAAAAAATTAGCCGGGCGTGTTGGCGGGCGCCTGTAGTCCCAGCTACTTGGGAGGCTGAGGCAGGAGAATGGCATGAACCTGGGAGGCGGAGCTTGCAGTGAGCCGAGATCGCGCCACTGCACTCCAACCTGGGAGACACAGCGAGACTCCGTCTCAAAAAAAAAAAAAAAAAAAAGAAATATATTTTGTAGGGCTGTAACAGTCATAGATAGCGATTCCTCTAATGGAGCTGGGCAAAGCGATTTGAAACCTTCTGGAAAGAATTCACCATTCTAGATGCCACTAAGAAAGAATATATGTGATTCATGGGAGGAAGCTGAAATACCGGCATTAACAGGAGTTTGGAAGAAGTTGATTCCAACCCTCATAGATGACTGAGGGGCTCAAAACTTCAGTGGAGGAAGTAACTGCAGATGGGGTGGAAACAGCAAGAAAACTAGATTTAGAAGTGGAGCCTGAAGATGTGACTGAATTGCTATAAACTTATGATGAAACAGTTGAGGAGTTACTTCTTATGGATGAGCCAAAAAGTGGTTTCTTGAGATAGAATCTACTCCTGGTGAAGATGCTGTGAACATTGTCGAAATAACAACAAAGGATTTAGAATATTATTATACATAAAGTTAGTTGATAAAACAGCAGCAGGTTTAAAAGGATTGACCCAAATTTTGAAAGAAGTTCTACTGTGGGTAAAATGCTATCAAAGAGCATTGCAAGACAGAAATTTTTCATAAAAGGAATAGTCAATGGATGTGGCAAACTTCATTATCCCATTTTAACAAATTGCTACAGCCACCCCACCCTTCAACAACCACCACTCTGAAGAGTCAGCAGCCATCAGCATCGAGGCAAGACCCTCCACCAGTAAAATGATTACAATTCACCGAAGATTCGGATGGTTGCTGGCATTGTTTAGAAATAAAAGTATTTTAATTTAAGTATATACATTGGTTTTTAGACAGAATGCTACTGTCTAAACCTGCACTATCTCTGAGGTATGCCTGTAATTGAAAAAGAAGCTCAAATATATTTCATCAAAATATGTTTTTAGTATTTAAAGTTTTTTATGCTTAATACTTATCAAAATAATTATTGTCTTGCTTTGACTAATTTTATACTACTAATAATAGTGCTAATAACTCAATACAGAATAAAATGTTTTACCTTCCAGTCTTTTAATCACAGAGAAAAAAATGTTTTTTAAAATTCTGATTTATAGTCTATTATGGAGAAATATGAAGATGATTGAGAAAATATTTTCATACATTAAAGGAATGCATTGGGATAAAACTCTGTGGAGTGAAATGGAAATGTGAGTGTAAGGAGAAAAAGGAACAATGTAAAATTTGACTATTTCAATAGAGCATCTTCATGTTTCTTTATACTGATGGTGGTGCTGCCTCAATATCTGAACCACTGTATTTTAAAATATTAATATTTTAATAAAGCAAAAACTATATCATTTTCTACTATTGAAATTTAAAGTAAAAAATTTTTAATGTTATCTTGAAAATGTTCAAGGAGGCCAGGCACAGTGGCTCACACTTGTAATCTCAGGACTTTGGGAGGCTGAGGCAGGAGGATCACTTGGCCTCCCAGGTCAGGAGTTCAAGACCAGCCTGGGCAACATAGCAAGACCCCATCTCTACAAAAAATGTTTTTAAAAATTAGCTGGGTGTGATGGCATGCCGCTGTAGTCCTAGCTACTTGGGAGGCTCAGGTGGGAGGATCACTTGAACCCAGGAGTTTGAGGTTGCAGTGAGCTGTGATCACACCACTGCACTCCAACCTGGGCAACATAGCAAGACCCTGTCTCTAAAATAAAATGTTTAAGGAATTACATAGTTTTTCAAGATTATTTTAGGAGATGCATAAGCAAATGAGTCACTTTACAGAAATTCTCACATATGTGTACATGAAGAAATGTAAAATAACATCATTCTAACATTGCTTGATGAAAGGAAAACTTGGGGAAAATACTCAATGTCCATCAACAGGAGAATAAGTTGGAAAAAATGTACATATATAAATGTAATATTCCTATACAGGTATTAAAATGATCAGCCAGAAGTAGACGAATCAACATGAATGAATATCAAAAATATAATGTTAATGCAGCAGATATATTATTTATATAAACATTTTTTAATTTAAAACTGCTGAAATATATTGTTTAATTAGAAAATACAGAATAAAACCTTAAACCATGTATGGAATTAATAACCATCAAACTGATGAGAAAGATGAACTCTGGAGACAGAGGGAAATAGAATTGAGAAGAAATATACAGTCTTCAACTAAATCTGTAATGTTTTCTCCTGTTAAAAAATCTGAAGCACTTATAGCAGAAAGTTAAGTTTATTAAAATTTCATAAAGCTAAGGTGCGGGCACATAGGTCATCATATACTCATTTGTATATTTGAACTATTTCATAATAAAAATAGTATGAGATAAAATATAAAAGAAAACAGTGATACAATATATCCTAAAATGACAAAAGAAAGAATTTAAAAAATCAATCCAACAGATTATAGGGAAAAAATACAAAGAAAAAAACGGTGAATTAAAAACACAAAATGAGGTGGTGGAATATATCAATGATTAATTAGAATTAGATCTGAGTTTAAATGTTGCCTCAGACAATGGCAGTAACACATAGAATCCATTAGATGGCAGTGTTACTTTATATTTATTCTCATTTTTCAGCACGGTGGGTTCACGACTCAATGGCATTCAACGAATTAGATTTCAGACTCAATTAGATGCCGTTCTAGGTTTGACTCAAACATCTAATAATGAGTAAATAATAATACCTATAGTAACATTTTTAATGTGCAATACAAATATAAATTTTTATTACACAATAATTTTTAAAATCTCTTTCTGCATATTTTCCATTAATTATTCTTTAACTTGCTAAAGCAATTTTGTGTTATTCTATAGGCCCTTCAAGAGGCAGGCAAGACAGAAAGCATTTCCTATTGCTTTGGGAAAAAAAATAGGGTCTCTAAATTGTCTCTATACACATTTGCAATAAAGTTTGTGGCTCTTAGAAATACAGCCCTGTGACGTAAGCAATACATGGAATTAAAAGAGATCTTGAAAAACCATCTATTCTAACCCCCAGCATCTTGAAAACTGACAAATGGGGAACTAGTCTATTTTTAAAGATTTCAAGGAAGGAAATCATCAGTCAGAAAGTTCTTCTTCCCATCTAACCTAAATCCCTCCTGATGAAGTGTAATCCCATTTCCTGTAGTGTGGACCTTTCCAGTGAGGTTGAAGGACATCTGCAGTCCACAAACCTCATCTAAAGAATAACCCTTCACATCCCAGAATACGTGCATATTAGGCTCTTATGAACTATAACATGGATCTCAACAAGGCAGGTGTCTATGAGCAACTGTCAGTAAATTACTAATAGCCCAAATGTTATCATTAAGAGACTACCTCACAAAAGCCTGTTGTAAAGAGAGCCAACCTTGAAACAAACGGTTATGGAGTTATGACCTTGAAGTAAAGAGAGATGGGTTCTTATCTCCAGTAGCATTTTAGGTTACTTTAGGGGGTTCCATTAAATATAATCATGATTAAACACCTACTATGAGCAGGGTGCTTTCATTAATTCTTTTTTTTTTTTTCCTTAGGCAGGATCTCACTCTGTCACCCAGGCTGGAGTGCCACTGCACGATCATGGCTCACTGCAGCCTCGACCTCCTGGACTCAAGCCATCCTCCTGCCTCAGCTTCTGGAGTAGCTGGGAACACAAGCATGCGCCGCCACACCCAGGTTTGTTTGTTTGTTTTGTACAGACAGGGTCACATTATGTTGCCCAGGCTGATCTCGAACTCCTGGGTTCAAGGGATCCTTCCACCCCATCCTCCCAAAGTGCTGGGATAACAGGGGTGAGCCTGGCCAATTAATTCTTTATAATACTCAAAGTCCTGGTCAATTAATTATTTGTAATCCTCACAAAAGGCCTGCAAGTTAGGAGTTGTTATTATCATCGTTACTATTATGATTCTAACTATTTTCCAAATAAGGAAACTGAGGCTCAAGAAAGTTAATTAGTTTGCCCAAAGCAAACAGCTGGTAGGAGACAGAGCTGGCTTTCATTCTTGCCTGACTCCAAGGCTGTACAGGTACAGTACACCACTGTTCTTCAAGTTCTTCTGGCTTTAAAGTGATAGGATAAATATATATACATATAATTTATTTATTTATGGGGTGGGGGGAGGGAGTTTTGTCCTCCAAGTCATTGTTCCTCCTTTAACATTAACGAGATTAACTGAAAGTTAACATTGTGTGTGATGATATGTGATGATCACTGATTCCGTTTCTAGCCTGGGGACAGAAGTACTCAGATATAAGGAAGTAATAACCTGAAGGTAAAGATCAGTATACATAAAAATGTTACCAAGGGAAGTTGTGGAATCGACTACTCTGTCTTTAAAAATAAGAAATATTCACTACCTTCTCAAGGTGCAGAGATCAAATCTATGGTCCATAGACTAGAGGGATCATTCTGCCAAGCCCTGAGCAATTCAGAACATTGACGATTAGATTGTCTTTGCTTCTGCATTTCAGAGACCTGCAGTCTCCCTTCCTGTTTCCTTCCTCTCCTTCCCCTCCCAGCTCTTCCTTTCCTTCCTCTCCCCTCCCCTCTCTTTCCTTCCTCCCTTCTGTTTTTTCTTCTTCCTTCCTTCACTTTCCTTTTCCTTCATTTCCTTTTGTCTTTTTCTTCTTATTTTCTTTCTCTCTTTCTTTCTTTTTTAAAGACAGGGTCTCACTCTGTCACCTAGGCTAGAGTACAGTGGTGAGATCCCGTCTGCAGCCTCCACCTCCTTGACTCAGGCAATCCTCCAATCTCAGCCTTCGAAGGAGTAGCTGGGACTACAGGTGCAAGCCATTCTTTTCTTTTTTAAATTACAAAACAACCACACATCCATTGAGAAGACAAATCAAACAATATAGGCATATAGAAAGCAAAAAAAAAAAAAAAATGAAAGTTCTCACCACCTCTCCACACCCTCTCTCCAGGTGGTAACCACTGATAAAAGTTTAATGTGTATCCTTCGGGTCATTTTCTATGCATTCACAAAGAAAAAGGAAGGAGAAAAGCAGAGAAAAAGAAAAGAGAATGGAGGAAGTTATTTCAAAACAGATAATATTGTGTGCATTTTGTTCTGCAGCCTGCTTCTTTCAAACAAGACTGTCTTATAGACATCTAATATTTATATTTTCTTTTACCAGCTGCACAGTATTTGTTAGCATAGATGTGCCATAGTTTGTTAACTCTTCCCCTGTCAGTAGACATTTAGCAGTCTCTAGTTTGCTCCTGTTCCAAGATATGCTACGGTGGAATTTTTGTCCACGTATCTTTATACATTAAATGTGAATATTTCTGTGGAACAGGTGTCAACAAGGGGGGTTGCTGGGTCAAAGGTAAGAGCAATTTGAGTTTTCACAGGCATTGTTAAATTGTCTTCCTAAGTGTCTAGGAAGTTATGCTTCTACCAGTTATTAGTTTAGCTTTCTTTTAAACATTTTACAAAAATAGAAACTATTATTATTTTCACAAAACAGACAAGTGGGAGCAATGACTAGAAAGTATACAAAGGCTTCAGGATCTTCATTTAAGAATACTTTTCACTCCCTTTTATCAATGCTTTGCGACATTGTTGCTTTTTCTCAAGGGGAAATAGTGGCATTCATGAGGTTTGTTTCTTGGCTTTGTGGGGAGGGGGGTGCTAAAATTAACATACAGTGAAAGTCACAAATCTGAAGTATACATACAAGTCAATGAGTTTTGGTAAATGTAACAGAGGATATTTCTATCACCTCAGAAAATTCCCATATACTCTCTTCAATAAATCCCAGTTTCCATGAATACCCTCCTGCACATATTTTTGTGGACATATTTTCTGTTCCTTTGGCTAAGTTTATAGGAGTAGAAATGCTGAGTGATAAGTGTTCTATGTTTAACTTCATAAGAAATTACCAAACAGTACCATTTTATATATTTATCAGCACTGTACAAAATTTCTAGGGGTTCCACAGTCTCACCAACATTTGATATAAAATGATATATTATTATAGTTTTAATTTTTATGTCCCTGATGATTAATGATATTTGAGCATTTATTCTTGTACATATCTTTTGAGAAGTATCTGTCCAAGCATTTTGTCTATCTATTACACTTCTTATTTGTTTTTCCAATTATTGACTTGTAAGAGTTATTTATGTATTCTCTATATAAATCCTTTGTAGGATATGGGTATTATAAATATTTTCTCACAGTCTATGGCTTACTGTTTTTAATTAATGGGTCCAATATTGTCCTATGTTTTCTTTTAGTAACTTTCAAGTTTTAGGTTTTAGGTTCAGATCTGTAATAAACCGTCTGATTAATTTCTGTATATTATGTGAGGTAGAAGCTGAGGATCATTTTTACTCTATGTTTACCCAATTTTTCCAGTACTGTCATAAAGACATAAGTCACCCTTATTTTATTATTTTAATGTCTATAGCAGGGGTCCCCAATCCCCAGGCCACAGACAGGTACTGGTGCGTGGCCTCTTAGAACCTGGGCCACACAGCAGAAGGTGTGCAGTGAGCGAGCAAGCATTACTGCCTGAGCTCCGCCTCCTGTCAGATCAGCGGTGGTATTAAATTCTCATAGGAGCACTAACCCTATTGTGAACTGTGCATGCAAGTGATCTAGGTGTATGCCCCTTATCAGAATTGAATACCTGATGATCTGAGGTGGAAGAGTTTCATCCCGAAACCACCCACTCCCCAATCATTTCATGGAAAAATTGTCTTCCACAAAACTGGTCCCTGGTGCCAAAAAGGTTGGAGACTGCTGGTCTATAGGCGCTATAGTTTTATTTTATTCCTGATATTAGTAATTTCTGCTTCTATTTTTTTTCTTGAATCAGCTTTGCTGGGAGTTTATAAATTTTATTACTCTTTCCAAAGAAACAACTTGTCAGCAAACTTTCGCAAGGACAAAAAACCAAACACCGCATGTTCTCACTCATAGGTGGGAATTGAACAATGAGAACACACGGACACAGGAAAGGGAACATTACGCACCGGTACCTGTTGTGGGGTGAGGGGAGGGGGGAGGGATAGCATTAGGAGATATACCTAATGTTAAATGACAAGTTAATGGGTGCAGCACACCAACATGGCACATGTATACATATGTAACTAACCTGCACGTTGTGCACATGTACCCTAAAACTTAAAGTATAATAAAAAATAAATAAATAAAAAAGATATATAAGATAATATCACCAAAAAAAGAAACAACTTGTGTCTTTTGTTAATTTTCTTTATTCTTTTCTATTGCATTGATTTCTACTTTTACATTTATTATTTCTATTATTTACATATAAATGGTTTAACTGAGTTTAATTTGTTCTTTTTGTAGTGGCTTGAAGTGAAAATTTACATCATTGATTTTACATCTTTCTTCAACTAAAATACCAGCTGGAGTGCAGTGGTCTGGCTCTGTCTCCCAGGCTGGAGTGCAGTGATGCGATCTGGGCTCACTGAAACCTCCACTCCCCCAGCTCAAGCAATTCTTCTGCCTCAGCCTCCTGAGCAGCTGGGATTATAGGCATGTGCCACCACACCCAAAAATAAAAAGTTTTGTATTTTTAGTAGAGACAGGGTTTTGCTATGTTGGCCAGGCTGGTCTCAAACTCCTGACCTCAAATGATCTGCCCACCTCGGCCTCCCAAAGTGCTGGGATTACAGGAGTGAGCCACGCTCCCAGCCTAACTAAAATATAAACATTTCAAAGTGTATTTCTTCTAATAACTGATTTACCAGCATTCCACAAATTTTGATATGTTATATGTTCATTATCATTCATTTGGAAAGTTTCTCATTTTTCTTGTGATTTCTTCTTTAACCTACAGTTCATTTAGCAGTCTTCAAGAGATCTTATTGTAATTAATTTCTCATTTAATTCCTCTGTGGTAAGAAAACATATTTGTAAAATGCCAATCCTTTGAAATTTGAGTCTTGTTTTATGGCCCAGCATATGGTCTATCTTGATGAATGCTCTTTATGTACTTAAAAAGAATATATCTTCTGAAGTTACTGGTTACAGCATTCTGTGAATGTCAGTTAGGTCAAGATGGTTCTTAGTATCAAAGTCTCCCATTTTTTTGTTTTTGAGATGAAGTCTCCTGTGTCACCCAGGCTGCAGTGCAGTGGCGCAATCTCGGCTCACTGCAACCCTCCTGGGTTCATGCCATTCTCCTGCCTCAGCCTCCCTAGCTGGGACTGGGACTACAGCCGCCCGCCACCACACCTGGCTAATTTTTTCTTTTTTTTTTTAGTAGAGACGGGGTTTCACCGTATTAGCCAGGATGGTCTCGACCTCCCAAAGTACTGGGATTACAGGCGTGAGCCACTGCTGCCGGCCTAATTTTTCACCTAGTTATTCTTTCAATTACTGGGAGGGTGATGTTAGGTCTTTATAATTGTGGATTTGTTTGGTCCCCTCTTTAGTTCTGTCAGTTTTTGCTCCTTATATGTTGAAGTTTTATTATTAACTGCATATACATTTATAATTATTATGTCTTTCTGATGAACTGATCTTTTATCATTATGAAATGCCTTTAACTTCTACTAATATTCCTTTGTTTGAAGTCTGCATTTCTCTAGGGTGAACACAGTCACATCCCGTTTCTCTTGCTCACAGTTTGCATGGTATATATTTTTACTTTTATTTCCAACCTATCTGTATCTTTATATTTAAGGTGCATATCTGATAGACTGTTTATGGTGGAATCTGGCTTTTTTATATTATTTGGCAATATTTGTCTTTAGTTAGTGTTTAATCCATTTATGTTTAGTGTAAGTATTGATATAGTTGGATTTAGGTTTACCATTTTGTTATTTATTGTCTATTTACCCCATCATTTTCCTTTGTTTCTCCTTTCCTACATTATTTTTGCTTACTCACATTTTTATAGTATTCATTTTAGTTTTCCCATGGATTTAACTATACATTTTTGTATTTTTAAAGTAATTAGGTATTATAACACGCATTATTGACTTACCACAGCCTACTTAGAGTGAATGTTTGACCCCCTTATGTAAAACGTAAAAGCCCAGAAACAATAACATTCCATTAATTCCCAGTCACATGCTATATATCAACATATATTATAATGCCACAATGCAGTGTTTTAAATGTTGCTTTAAACAATGAGCTATGTTTTTTAAAAAGGAAGAAAAAATATTGTATATTTACCTACTTTTGAAAAAACATTTTTGGCGTTCTTTATTTCTTCTGTTGATCTGAGTTGGTACTTAGTATTATTTCCTTTGGTCTGAAAATGTTCTTTTAATATACCTTTAGCAGGTCAGCCTTTATCTTCATTTTTGAAGGATATTTTAGCTGGATGTAGAAGTCCAGATGGACACGTTTTATCTTTCAGCACTTTAAAGATGTTGTTACATTGTATCTGTCTCATCGTTTCTGTTGAAAAGTAGGTGATTAATTATATCATTGATCCCTGTATGTGATATCTTTTTCCTCTGACAACTTTGGCTAAACTGTGCCTAGATGTTTGTTTTGTTTTGTTTTGTTTTGTTGTACTTGCCTTGCTTGGGGTTTTCTGAGCTTTGTGGATTTATAATTTGATTTTTTTCCATTAGTCATCTATTATTTTTTAAATGTTTTCCTTTTCCCTGTCTTCTTTTTCTGGGAAGCCAATTTCATATATATTGGATTATTTGATACTCTCCCACAGGACCTTAAAGTCCACACACTGTTTCACATAATTTTTCTTCTCTCTGTTCTTCAGACTGGATAGTTTCTATGGATGTCTTCTAATTAACTAATCCTTTGCTCTTAAATTCATCCAGTAAATGTTATTTCAGACATTGTACTTTTTAGCTTGAAAATTTATATTTCATTCTTTTTTAGTTTGCATTTTTCTGCTGAAATATTCCATCTGTCCACTTATTATGACTATCTTATTCTTTAATTCCTTAAATAAATATATAATAGCTAATTTTAAGTCTTTGTAACATCTGAGTCATCTTGGGTCATTTACTGTTTGGTCACGTTTCCCCATTTCTTCATATGTATGTCTAGTACTTCTTTAGTGTATACTGGACATCATAAAGAATACATTATAAACTCTAGTTTCTGTTTTTTCCTCTCAACAGTACCGAATTTTGTGGTCCATGGCATTTAAATTACTGGCAGCTTACCAATGAACTTTTAGAGGCTTAATTTTATGCTTTGATGGGGTCTGTTTCCATTGTGTTATTAGTACTAAAGCAAATCTCTGGAATCTGATAACTAGTCTTTATAACTAAAGCATGAGTTTTCTAGAGTTTAAGTGGAAATCTTGAAAAACTACCAAGACCCTCAAATTTGGCAGGACTCAAACTCTAAACTCTGTCTTGGTGCAGTGAACAACAGCTTAAAAATTTCTGTTCTGTTCTTTCAGTCTCTCAGCTACAGTTTTTCACTGGTCAACTTGGAGTTTCCCCTTCACACGTACAGTTCAGGGTCACCAAAGATTAGAGAGGAGATTATGAGCAGATTTGGGGCCTACCTAGCCCCACTGTGATCTTTCTCTCTGGGATTTTTACCCCTCAATTTCCAGATGTTGTGAAAGCTCCAAACACTATCCTTTGACTCCTCAGGTCAATAAGACTGTAGCTTTCTGCTTCAATTCTAGCTGTCCTGCACCAAGTGGAGTATAGAGCACCTTTGGAAAAATCAATAAATACATTGATTTTATCTAATATGGTTCCTTATTTCAAGGATCAAATTCTCTCTGGTTTTGGGCTGCTTTGTTGTCTCCCCAGTATGTTTCAATTGTTTTCTTTTAATATTTTGTCCAGAGTTCACAATTGTTATCTGTAGGAAGGGCAGTCTGATACAAACTACTGCAACACGACCAGAACCAGAACATATGCAGGCAACTTTTTCATTCTATTTCACTTAAGTAAAAAGTTTTGCACAGGTAGCATAAATTACAGCAAATTTAAAATTTTAGGTGAATCTTTTATTTTTGAATCACAGGTTTCCATTTCTAGATAATCATTGCTTTATTAAAAGGTAGATGCTCCAAAGAGAGAAATAAATGCTTGCCTTCCTTGAGACAATCTCAAAGGAAATGCCATGTCTGTTTTTTGTTTAATTTAGTATTTGTAATATAAAGAGGCTTAAGACCTCAGTCTTCTAAAAGTTTTCAACCTGAAAGATGTGAGTTTATTATTATCTATGTGGCCTCCCAGTTTTGCAAATAATCCCTTGAAAACCTCCCTATGGCTGTTTATGTAAATAAGAGATAACTCTGTTTTAATTCATTTCACTGGGTATAGTGTACAAATTAAGGGAAGGAGAGCCAGGTATAAGAATCTAGTGAGCTGGGAAATATGGGATGTTTATTTTGTAGGATGTGGTTTAGAGATTCCTGGTTGGAATGGCCCATACCATAAGAGTTCCGGGTGGGTGCCATGCCACACAGGAAACAATTGTAGCCTGCCCCTGGGAGTAAGCCAGAGAGCTAACAAATTCAGTGTGCATTGTAATGCTTCATCAACACGCCTTCTGCAGGGCCTGCCCTCTCTGCTGGGTCACTGACCTTTATAAGTGCACAGTCATGGCCACCGCCTGACAGGCATGAAAAGGAGACAGACAATGGACGAGAAGGAGACATGCACAGAGGGGGAAAATGCACTCATTCAAGGGATTTACTGGTCAGGGATGTCATGTCCTATGTCCAGTCCCAGAATGCATGTGGTGGTGTTTAAGCCATGCATATCTAGCTACATAAATATAAGGAATGATTATCATCAATATATGAACATAAAAATATCCCTGAGAATCATGATTGATTTTTGTGGCAGCACAGAACAATGTAGAAAGTAGTTTTGTGTTATAAAATTTTTCACCAATTTATAAAAGCTTTAGATCATTAAAATTGATTAGAGTGTCATACAGCCTGATTTCAAAGGCATTCCAGACTCCAGAGGCGGCATCAGATAGTGACCCGCAAGCTGGGGAAAAAAACATTGAATTTGGGTCCTGAATTTGTCCTAAAGGAGCTGTGCAACCTTTGGCCATTTGTTGCAAACAATCAGGCTCCCATTTCTTCATCTGTATACGAGTAGGTGCCATCTTAGTACAATGATACCATTTCCCCGATATTTTAGGATTTCTGTGTTTGTTACTATTCCTTTGCATCCTGAGATGATTCATATAGTTTCTTTTTCAGGAAGTTTAGGAAACATGTTAACACAGTGATTTTCAAAATGAACTTCTGAAACCCTATGTATTTCCCCTGTTCAGTAAGACATACTAGTATTATTTTACATATTGGAATGCCATGTAGACTTTTATTTCTTTTTATTCCATTTTTAAAAGGAGTCTATTTCAAGTCAAAAAAAGCATTTGAAAACCAGTTCTGAAGGATGTTCCTTTTACCTCTGATGGTGTATGATTCTTGTAATGAAAAGGGGATGCATAAATTTGTATCTTTTATTAATAAGCATTTTTCAAAGGCTCTTAACAGTGATATTAAATTAAATGTCTCTCCTATTGATTCTTGATCAAAATAGTGTTCTTATAGAAAAACTATGTATAGCAGATGCATCTGGAAAGGGACATGTGTTCTGAGAACCCCACTCTAGAATGGGAGCACTGTTCTAGAGTACATATACAGCCTCTACCACTACAGAGATTGTCACACAGAGTGGTATTATCACACTGGGTTTGTCAGCATTTCATGGTTTCTAATGGTCTCCTGTGCTTATAGAGCCCAGGGGCATCTCAAAAATGGCATCTTGGCTGGCATTCCACCTCAAAGTGCCTAACAACCCATCTTGCTTCTTGAAGAACTTCTGCTGATTATCAGTGGTTCAGGAAATGTAATCTAATTTTTAACACAAACCAAACCCAAACATAATTACATGCTAAATATGTAGAAAGAACAAGCATATGATGCAGTTCAAAGCCAAATAAACGTGATTTCTATTTTTGATCATTGAAAAGTAATCTTTCTCACCACTGCCTTCTATAAATATAAGGTAATGTGTGTGAGCCACATGCAAGTGGGTTCTTAAATCCCACTGTATATTTAATATTTATAGTAACTTTCACTTAAGAATCTACTCCCATATGTGCTAGCAATCATTTTTCCACTTTGAAAGCGTGAAGAAATTATTCCCATTTTACAAAAGTAAATAAATTTAGTCCTGGAGAGGATAACATTACAGTTCATTTTCATGTATAAATGTCCTTCCCTGCTAGAGACTGAGCACCTCTATGGGAAAAGAGTGGTGTCCGATTAAATGTTAAGGTGAAAAGTCCAGTTCATCCTCTGGAAGAAAAGAATGATATGTCCTTGTTCATCCCTAAGCCTTCTGGGTTGGAATAACGATAACTGGGATTTCATGAGAACCTAGAAGAGTGATCTTGTTTAATGTATTCACTCCCAAAATACAAAGTTTCTGGACTACCCTCTAGAAGCTTTTATTCTGTTGTATACAAACTCATTATCATTCATACAGCCTAAAATTTCATATAATCATTTGCTGAACACTTTGCAGTTAGGCTTTTTAGATATATTTTTAGTTTGTTCTTGATTTCCCTATTTGTTTTTTTTTTTCTTGCTGGGGAGAGGGTGAGACATATTGAAATTTAATAGAGATGATTGTTAGACAGAATTTTGAAGGAAGTGAGTGTACTCACCCCACCCACTTCATCAGGAGATGCTTCCTCTGTGAGGTGGGATTTGAGTCATATTAATTTGTCCCAGACCACACCAAAATTAAGCTGTTCACGTCTGAAACATTCCATGAGTTCAGTTGCGAGGAGGAATTTGTTCAGCCATGTTATGGATTCATATTTCTCTCCTCTCCCAAGAAGGTCTGGGTGTCCTTATAAGGGAGAACGCCTCTGTTTCCCACAGTGTGGAGAGCGAAATAAATACTCTCTCACAGTCAATGCAGAGGTAACTTTTTTTTAATGGATTAAAAAAAAAAAAAAGCAGTTCTGAGAGTCCATCACTGTTTCAGCATCCCCATTCAGAGAGGGGGCTTTTGTCTCTCTCTCAGTGGGAGCTGCCATTTTAATGGGGCCTCCAGCAGGGCCTGGTTTGATGATGTGAAGTAGGCCTGGAAGAATCGTGGAATTTTTTTTTTAATTTAGATTTTGGTTAATTTAACCATACTGGCTTTCAAATGAACTGAAATGTAAAAGTGAATCCACGGTAAATGTCCCTCAGAAACTGCTACCAGATAATTTCAGCGATTTCTCATTTCTGAAGCTCTCTCATGTGAAAACCAATCCCTTGAAGTTCTAATAGGCATTACCGGCCGTCTACCCCCAACCCCCAATCTATTTGCAAAGATGAAAATCGGTAGAATTCATTCTTAAAAATATGCATACGCATACACAGACACAAACGTGCACTCCTAAATGCTAAATGAAAACATTGCTTTTAGCTGATTGGTGATGCCAAGCCAGGATTGGGATAGCTTTGTGGTAATTCTGGGGTTTCCCTTTTGCCTGAGTCATGAACACCACGGTACATGGAATGCTCCCCGACCCCAGAGCCTTGGGAGTGCCAAAGCTACTCCCCAAGCCCTCGCCCCAGAGGAGGATTCCAAAATCCCCCACAGCACACTTTCTAGATAAAACTGTTGCTCTCAGTAATGAGGCCACAGCCTGCAGAGCCAAACTGGCCCGCAGGCCGCTTTCTGCAGGCCTGGCGCCGGACCTGCTCTGCCCCCGCCCGCCCCGCAGCCCCCGCGGCCACACAGTGGCTGCGCCTGGCAGCTGCGCGCCCAGATGCCAACCGCTGGAATGTGTTTTATGTTCCCGCGTCTCTGCCTGGCTGGCCTCGGGGGAAGGCTCTTCCCTGGCCTCTCCGGCTCCGGCGCTGGGCTGCGGCAGCTGGGGAACCGATGTGCGATCATTTTACACATGAGCTAGCTGTTCACCCTTCCAGGAACTGTTTGCCTGCACTAATTCCGCGCAAGATGCACACACTGAGCCCCTTTGTAGGGCTGAAGGATGACAGTCTCTCCGGCCTAGATTGGTTTAGTAAATGACTGACTGCATGGACCTGAGTACCTGGGTATTCGTGTGTGTGTGTGTGTGTGTGTGTGTGTGTGTGTGTGTGTGTGTGTGTGTGTGTGTGTGTGTGTGTGTTGACTTAAAGGCGCTCCCTCTTTGCAGAAATAAATGAATTAACGAATTTTTAAAAAGAAGGTAGAACTAACGCATTTTCGAAAAAAGCAAACATCAGGGAATGTACAGTTTGTTACAACATATCTATCCATGATTCCATTTTGGGGGAATTTATATGAAGATATCCCACAATCAGGCAATCGCCAAACAAGAAAGCATCCTTAATTGAGTTGAAACTGGGGGTAAGGGGACAGAAAAATCGCCCCCATAAAATAATTTCAAATTCAGCCTTGTGTTTCCCAGTAATTGGGCTGTCTGAGGATGAGACTGGGAGTGGAAAAATCCAAGTCAGTCTTAGAGCTGCACTTCTCAAAAGTGGCTGCAAAGGCTTTGAGGTGGTCAGTGATTTGTGTTTATTTACAACAATGCTTTAATTAATCATATTTAATAAGATTTGATATCACTTCATCGGTGGCTAAGCAAAATATTAATTATGATTTAGTTTGTTGACTTACCACTATCAAGAACTTGGATGATGATTTTTTAAAAATCATTTTATCTCTCTGTGCCTTTTCTATGCTTCAGAAGTGACAATGGCATGTTTAAGAGTCTAGGAAACATTTGAGCCTGGGATGAAAAGTCAGATACTGAAGACCCAGTTGTACACATAATGCATTTTTAGAGAAGATACATAAAAATGGACATCCAGCCAGGTGTAGTGGATCATGCCTGTAATCTTACCACTTTAGGAGGCCAAGACAGGAGGATTGCTTGAGGGCAGGAATTTTAGACCAGCCTGGGCAGTATAGCAAGACCCCATCTCTACCAAAGAAAAAAAAGAGAGAGAGAGAAAGAGAAAAAAAATGGACATCACTTACAAAGTACACTCTCAATAGCAGATATGCTCTATCTTTAAAAAAAGTTTTGAATTATTAATGTATCACCTTCTTGTTAAAGAAAACAATACCAAAATGTTTAAAATTAAAAGTAAAAATTACCTCCATTCCCACTCCCCTGGAATAATCACTTACAAATCCAACAAGTATCTTTCCAGTCTTTTTAAACACACAAACACATATACTGTATAATATATATGTGTATAAAATATATGTGTGTATTGCATATGCTTGTATACATGCAATATACATTTAATGTACCTATAGAGAGAGGATCGCTTCTTTTTAATGGGATCTTGTTAAACATATTGTTCTATAACTTCCTTTTTACTCAGAAATATAATCATGAATAGCCTTTAATACCAGTATTATATTATTTGTAGTGGCTCCATAATATTCCAGAATATCAGTGTATGGTGTTTTATTTAGTCCTTCCCATATTTATGGTCATTAAAGTTATCCCAAATTCTTCAGTAATATCAATAATGCTGCCATAAACATCCTTGCATATATATCATAAATTTTAAATATATATTTAAATGCAGCTGTTTTTGTTGTTGTTTTTTGTTTTTGTTTTTGTTTTTTGCCTCTGTGGAAACTGGAACTGTCAACTGAGAAGGGAAAGGCAGCACGAAATGAAGTATAAGTGTTGCATAAAGAATAAAGGCTCAAGTTGCAAAGCAGTGAGTTGGAGTTGGCTTATAGGAACAGAAAGCAGACTCATTAAAAATTGCATTTTGATGTATAATATATTTTTTTCAAAGTCATGAGGCTCTATGTTCTCACAATGTCTTCTTTCAGATAACATACCTGTAGGTGTGCACAACTCTGTCTCCAACTTTGTAACTGAACTGGGCATGGAGTTGGGTTCACTTTGTAACTTTGAAATCTTGATGAGCAGCACAGAAGCAGTCATGGCTTCTCTGTAGCTAAGGAGACTGCAGTAGTTGCTACAACCAGTAGCTATATTTGGCTCTATTTCTCAAGCACTGAAATTGAAAATAAAGAAGTATTTTTCCTTCACTTTGATCTCCTTTCTATCTTGCTTTCTTTTATTGTATATTCTTTTTGAAAGTCACCTCACATTCTTACTGATTGGGTCTAGAGTCATTCCTTTATCCATTCACTTATTGATGTACATTGATACACGTACTGAAATACATCAAGTAGAGCTCATTTACCTTCATTATACCAGGAAAAAAAATCATCATTTACCATCTGGGGCCAATAAACCCTTTAAATTTTTAAAAATATTTTTAAGTCATTTTGCAAATAATTGATAGAAGTAAGAATAAGGGATAGTAAAAAAATGTTAGAAATGTTAATAAGAATTTAAGCATAGCAAATTTAAATTTTCCATATTTTCCTGCTTTTGAAGGTATCTATACTCAAAATAGATGATGTCTTTAAAATTCAACTAACTGCCATACCTATCATGCAGGAGCCTGCAGCATATCCATAGTGTAAATATTGATTCCTGATTTCAAATAACTCTTTAACAGGTTTTAGCATATTCATGGTTCTGCTCTGTTTGGCCTTATCAAAATGTGACACATTTGAAATTTTTAACAAACCAGAATTGTGTTGGCATTGTCACAGGATTCTTAGGGTATTGCTTCGCCAGCCGGAAATCTCTGTGGCCGGTGGTGCCTTTGCCTAAGTTTTGCTTGGGCCTGCTGGGCCCACTCAGCCTGGCAGGCTGCACTCAACTCGTGCTACTGGCCTGGATCCCATGCCTGCCAAGGGTGAGCAGAGCGGTGAGGGGTGTGTGGGTAAGTGTGGTGTCCGGCCACTGCACACAGCCAGGCATGCTGGCGGCAGTGGGGGCAGGGAACTCCAGGAGCCAGCACAGGTGTCGGCTCCCTGCAAGGCTGCAGCTGGACCAGCCTTGCATACTGCATACTGCGAGCAGCTTCCACGGCTGGCACCAAGGAATGCACTGGTGCCCAAAAACTTGGAGACAGCAGGAATTGCCGAGCCCCAAAGGAGGTGTCACAGCCCTGGCTTGGGGAGCTCCCAGGTCTGAGCCCCCCAAAGGGTCGCATTTCTTCTCTCCTTGTCTCTGCTGTCCTTCTTGTTGCCTACAATGTGGCGAGCAAGGGGCATGTTTCAGCCCTGTGTTATAGCTCTGTTGACCCTGCCATTTGGTGGGTCCCGAGTTCTTGTCTTGCATCCAGGAAGAATGAGGTACATGGACAAAGGAGGGTGAGCAAGGCAAAGCAGGAGCTTTGTTGAGTGATAAAACAGCTCAGAGGAGACCCACAGTGGATAGCTCCTCTCCACAGCCAGGGTGTCCTGATGAGTGTTCAGCTGTCAGCAGACAGGAAACCCTAGGGTGGATAGTTCCTCTCTGCAGCTGGTCATCCTGTCATCTTTTTTGAGTCTGGCTGAATCTGGGGGTTTTACGGACTTCAGAGGAGAGGAAGTATGTGCTGATTGGTCCATGGGTGACCCAGAAAAAGCACTGTAATCTCCTACCCTGGTCTGTGGGACTGGCAGCCAGGCCCCCAGGCTTCAGGCTTTCTCTGGCTTGAAGGTGAGGTTCCACTGGGGACCCGTCCCTTTCGGCCCAGGAGCCTGTCTGCCTCCTACTGCTGTTCATGGCGCCCAGACTGTTCATGCCGAGGGGCACCTGCAGGCCAATGCAGAGCTGTCCTCAGCACCCCCTTTGGCCTCCCTCTTGTGTTTGTTTGCACCCAAGGTCTGGTGGGGGCCAAGGCAGCAGGGGGCTGGCATGTCAGCACTGCCCTGAGCTTGTAGACACCCAGCCAGGTTGCCACAGCGTCCAGGCTGGGCCTCAACTTTGCTGCAAGATCAGACTGGCTGCCAGCAGTGGGGAGAGGCCAGGGAGCAGGAGCCTGTGGGGGAAGAGGGGCTTCCTGGGACCCTGAAAGCACAGAGATGCCAAGATCTGCAACCATGGCTTGGGCAGCTGCAGCAGCACCTGGGAGGGTGGGGATCCTGCCTGCTTCCAGCCCCCAAGGACACAGGGATGCCTGGGTCCGCAGCCCCAGCTGCACCTCCCCCACTGCAGCTGGCATCATGGCAGTGGCTGCTCCAGACAGGCCACCACTGCCATCAGCATGAAGACTGACATTTTCTTTGCTCCATAAGTGCCAAAAAATTTTATTTCTGGATTTATGAACACCAGTTAAAATAATCCAATTAATTTTTTATTTCTATATCTTGTATTTTCTTCCAGTAACCTTTGTAAACACACCTGCCTTCAGAACTCATTTGCTAATAAACCACATGGAATAAATTTTGAAACAATTTGAAACAATAAAAGATACTCAACATCTTTTCAGCAAAACAGAGTGGTTTAAGTTCTTATTGCAAAATATTTCCTGTTGAATGACTAACTGGATGAGAATACCATATTTTCTTTATTTATTTAGAAATGAATTGTTCATTCATTGATTCTTAAGTATGGGAGAAAAAAGTATACCCAGATTATTGTCATCTGAGGACTCATACCTGAGATTTCACTTCTCTGACCAATTTACTATCATCATTATGGCGTAGGAAGCTGATACCTGTCTCTTTGCATTCTTTTTCTGTTCCATCGAATAATACTTTCCTCTATCAACTTATTTTTCTTTGCCATTATGGGAAGAAAATGGAAATTTTTAAATCCTCAACTGTGTTTAGTCTTTAAAAAGACTGCAAAAATGTATCTCCATACTTCTCTTATTCCCTACTTTTTAAAAATGCAATACTTTGCACAACCCAAAAAGAAAACTAAAGCTTGATGCCACCATGATGATTTATTTCCTTCCAGGAGGTTTCATTATTCTTCCATTTTCTTATTATTTTAATCTTTTTAGAAAAGCAGAGTTGAAAACAATTAAATAGCAATGCTAACATCATTCCTAGCAAGTGGAAAGAGCAAAACGGAAAAAATAGGCTCATGAAGATTTCTACCATCCTATCTTGTAATTACCATGCAGCTCCATTGGATCCTGTATAAAGCTTTATACAGGCAAAACCCTGTCTCTACAAAATATTTCTTAAAAATTAGCCGGGCATGGTGGCACACACTTGTAGTCCCAGCTACTTGAGGGGCTGAAGTGGGAGATTCACTTAAGCCCTAGAGGCAGAGGTTGCAGTGAACCAAGACAGCCCACTGCACTCCAGCCTGGGCGACAGATTGAGACTCTGTTTCAAAAAAGAAAAATAAGTAAATTTTTCCTCAGTTCTTTGGAATAATAAAAGACATCAAATATCTTTAAAAATAGTTACAAATAAAAACTCAAAAATAAAACGAGATGCAAGAGGTCCTGATGATGTTCTGAAGGTTAAGGTAGGAGGTATTCTATGGATCACATCATAGCCTCTTTTCCAGGTCATGCAGATTCAAGGTGAGGCAACTGACTAATGAGGAAGGTACTGAACCAATGCTTCACTTCAGACTCTTAAAGAAGGAACGCTAGCTAAAGATGGAAGTAGTGATATTAACAATAGGCGTTCAGAAATAATTTTGAAATTTCATGTTGAATTTAATCTTCTGTATTTCAATAACCATTTAACACAAGAGAAACTGCTATGAAAGTTAAATAGCTTACCTAAGGTCAATTAAATGAAATATCCTGATCCTCAAAGCTAGGGACACTGTATGAGTTCATTCAATAAACATTTACTGACTGTCTACAATATGAAAGAGACTGTTTCTGGATAGCATATGTAGATACCTTTCAAAATGGGTTAAATCTAAGTGAAAGTATTCCAAGAATGTCCTACTTGAGAATGATGTCAGTTTTCCAAACTTTAGGTCTCTAACTTTAAAAATGGCCTTTAGAAAATTCCTCACTCACCAAAATTGTTAATTGAGCACAACTTTCACTTTTCTTGCTGATTTTACCCTTACCACCTTTTCTTTAGTCCTCACACAGTATAAGGTATAAATACATGCATTTCTCCCCTGGATTGGTAGACTTATAACTTGCTTTGCTCCATAAAGATTTCAGGGGTCATACAATAAATGCATTTATATAGCAACATAAATCAAACTAAAACAAAAAAGAAAAAGTGGTAAAGATTTGTGCAGAAACCTAACTTAAACCAACATAAGCAAAATAATAATAATAGGTGTTTTAATTTGGAGCAATCACATGACACATTGGAAAGGGCAGAGATTCACATCAGCCTTAAGGACAACTGTAACCAGGGCTTTAAGTAACCCCTGCATCTTGCTGCAGTCTCTGTTTTGCTCTGCTTGTCAGTTTCATTCTTGTTCACCCAGACTGATTCTTTCCACGTGGCAGGAAACACAGCTATTCACAGCAACCGGGTTTTTATATTGCATTGCTTCAGCTCAAGTCTCTGGGTTTCTATCTGCCTATTCTAGGAAAGGCTCTAACTGTCCTAGCTTGAGTCAGTCAGTCACCAATCTCTGATGCAAATATTAACACCTGTAGTCTCAGTCAAAGCCAGAAAAAAAGAGACTATGACTGATCCAGTTTGGATTATGTACCTGCCCATGTAGTCAAGTGCTTATCCATGAACCAATTAAATATAGCCAAGGAGCAGGATCATGTTATACAAAATGGCCACTCCCACAAAAGCCAATCAAGAAGGGATTTACCAGATAAAGTGATTGTGCTAGGAACACAATTTTGAAGCTATCTACTATAATAAAGTAGGATAAATTAATGGTAACAATGCAATTAAAGCCAGGAGTTAAGGTGGGGCACTTGCTTCACACACACAACATTTCATTAATTCAACCTGCTGTTCAAAGTGGGGATAGGGAAGAAAATTAATACAGAGAAGACTCACCTCTATGCTACTTTCAACTCCTCCATGGTGGTTATGACACTAGCACTGTTGAAGGCAGAACTTCAGGACAGGCCTTCAATTGGCCTCATGTAAAACTGAGAAAAGTCAGTAATATCCACATCACTATAGAGCCAATAGATGAGCTGCCTCAGCAATATAGATGAGTTGAATCTCTCTAACTCATACTGACCCCAAGCACTCTAAATCAGTCACTCAGCCTATGAGGCCAGCAGAGGACTGGGATCCTTGCCCAGGTCCCATCAGCTTTCCCCAGGAAGAGTTCTCTACAGTCACATCTGAAGCCCAAAGAAAGATCAAGGAACCTGCTTTAGCCCCTCTGTCACTCAGCCTTGCCTATGGCTATCTCTAGACTATGATAGTTTTTGTAGTCGACTAAATTTGCTCCTAAAACATGAGTATTAAGGGTGATAAACCCACATTTGGTCAAAATCCAAACAACCAGAAAGTTCAGATAATCAGAATTGGTCTTACTGTCTAAAAATGATTGATATCGCAAATTAATCTTTATTTGAAATTATCTAAGTAATATTATATTTTAAGAACATTAAATATTATGTGTAATTTTATATATTATAATTACTTTTATATTGAATCTATATTATTTCTTCATATATGTTGCATATATTTATATATCTTTTTTTATATATATGTTTTTAACTTTTAGGTTCAGGGGTACATGTGCAGGTTATATAGATAAACTAGTGTCATGAGGGTTTATTGTATAGATTATTTTGTCACCCCAGCACTAAGCCTAATACCCAATATTTATTTTTTCTGCTCTTCTCCTTCCTCTCACCCTCTACCCTCCACCCTCAAGTAGGCCCCAGTGTCTGTTGTTCCTCTCTTTGTATCCACGTGTTCTCATTATTTAACTCCCACTTATAAGTGCAAACATGTGGTATATGCTTTTCTGATCCTGCATTAGTTTGCTAAGGATACTGGCCTCCATCTCCATCCATGTTCCTGTAAAGGACATGATCTAATCCTTTTTTATGGCTGCATATTATTCCATGGTGTATATATACACCACATTTTCATTATCCAGACTACCATTGATGGGCAATTAGGTTGATTCCATGACTTTGCTATCACAAATAGTGCTGCAATGAGCATATACATGCATGTGTCTTTATGATAGAGCAATTTATATTCCCTTGGGTATATACCCAGTAATGGGATTGGTGGGTTGAACGGTAGTTCTTTTTTTAGCTCTTTGAGGGATTGCCACACTGCTTTCCACAATTATTGTAAATAAATACTCCCACCAGAAGTGTATAAGCATTCCCTTTCCTCTGCAACCTCGCCAGCATCTGTTATTGACTTTTTAGTAATAGCCATTCTGACTGGTGTGAGATGGTATCTCATTGTGGTTTTGATTTGCATTTCTCTAATGATCAGTGATATTGAGCTTTTTTTCATGTGCTTGTTGGCTGCATGTATGTTGTCTTTTGAAAAGTATCTGTTCATGTCCTCTGCCCACTTTTTAATGGTTTTTTAAGTTCCTTACAGATGCTGGATATTAGACTTTTGTCAGATCATACTTTGCAAAAATTTCCTCCCATTCTGTAGGTTGTCTGTTTACTCTGTTGATAGATGCTTTTACTCTACAGAAGCTCTTTAGTTTTCTTAGAACCTTCTTACCAATTTTTGCTTTTGTTACGATTGCTCTTGGCATCTTCGTCATGAAATCTTTGCCCATTCCTATGTCCAGAATGATGTTGCTTATGTTGTCTTCCAGGGATTTTACAGTTTTGGGTTTTACATTTAAGTCTTTAGCCCATCTTGAGATCATTTTTGTATATGGTGTAAGGAAGGGGTCTAGTTTCCAGCTTCAGTCTTCTGGATATGGCTAGCCAGTTATCCCAGCACCATTTTTTGAACAGTGAATCCTTTCCCCATTGCTTGTTTTTGTCAGCTTTGTCAAAGATCAGATGGTTGTAGGTTTGTGGCCTTATTTCTGGGCTCTCTATTCTGTTCCATCGGTCTATGTGTCTGTTTTTTTTTTTTTTTTTACCAGTACCATGCTGGTTTTGGTCACTGTAGCCCTATAGCATAGTTTGAAGTTGGGTAGCATGATCCCTCCTGCTTTTTCCTTAGGATTGCTTAGAATTTCCTTGACTATTTGGGCTCTTTCCATATGAATTTTAAAATAGTTTTTTCTGGTTCTGTGAAAAATGTCATTGGGAGTTTGATAGGAATAGCACTGAATCTGTAAATTGCTTTGGGCAGTATGGTTATTTTAATGATATTGATTCTTCCTATCCATGAGCATGGAATGTTTTTCCATTTGTTTGTGTAATCTCTGATTTCTTTGAGCAGTGTTTCATAATTCTCATTGTAGAGATCTTTCAGCTCCCTGGTTAGCTGTATTCCTAGGTATTTTATTCTTTTTGTGGCAATTGTGAATGGGAAAACATTCCTGATTTGGCTTTTGTCTTGTCTGTTGTTGGTATATAAGAATGCTAGTGATTTCTGTACTTGATTCTGTATCCTGAGACCTTGCTGAAGTTGTTTATCAGCTGAAGGAGGTTTTAGGCTAAGACTCTGGGATTTTCTAGATATAAAAATCCTGTCATCAGCAAACAAAAATAGTTTGACTTCCTCTCTTCCTATTTGGATGCCCTTTATTTCTTTCTCTTGCCTGATTGCCCTGGCCAAAACTTCTATGTTGAAGAGGAGTGGTGAAAGAGGGCATCATTGTCTTCTGCCAGTTTTCAAAGGGATTGCTTCCTGCTTTTGCTCATTCAGTGTGATATTGGCTAAGGGTTTGTCATAGATGGCTCTTATTATTTTGAGGTATGTTATTTTAATACCTAGTTTATTGAGAGTTTTTAACATGAGATTTTACTTTTGTTGAAAGCCTTTTCTGCATCTATTGAGATGACCATGTGGTGTTTTTATTTCTGTTTATGTGATGAATCATGTTTACTGATTTCCATATGTTGAATCAACCTTGCATCCCAGGGATAAAGCCTACTTGATCATGATGGATTATCTTTTTGATGTGCTGCTGGATTCAGTTTGCAAGTAGTTTGTTGAGGATTTTTGCTTCAGTGTTCATAAAGGATATTGGCCTGAAGTTTTGTTTTTTGTTGTTGTTGTGTCTCTACCAGGTTTTGGTATCAGAATAATGCCTCATAGAATGAGCTGGGAAGGAGTTTCTCTTCAGTTTTTTGGAATAGTTTCAGTAGGAATCGTACCAATATTTCTTCGTACATCTGGTAGAATTTGACTGTGAATTCACCTGGTCCTGAGCCTTTTTTGTTAGTAAGCTACTTACTACTGTTTCAATTTCAGTATTGGTCTGTTCAGGGATTCAATTTCTTCCTGGTTCAGCCTTGGGAGAGTGTATGTGTCCAGGAATTTATCTATTTCTTCTAGATTTTCTAGCTTATGTGCATAGAGGTGTTCATAGTGGTCTCTGATGATTATTTGTATTTCTGTGGAGTCAGTGGTAATAGTCCCTTTGTTATTTCTAAGTATGTTTATTTGGATTTTCTGTTTTTCTTCATTAGTCCAGCTAGTAGTCTATCTTATTAATTTTAAAAAAAAACAGCTTCTGGATTCATTGATCTTTTGAATTTTTTTTGTGTCTCAATCTCATTCAGTTCAGCTCTGATTTTGGTTATTTCTTGTCTTCTGCTAGTTTGGGGTTGGTTAGCTCTTGCTTCTCTAGTTCTTTTAGTTGTAATGTTAGGTTATTAATTTAAGATATTTCTAACTTTTGATGTGGGCATTTAGTACTATAAGTTTTCTTCTTAACACTGCCTTAGCTGCGTCCTGGATATTCTAGTATGTTGTATCTTCGGTCTCATTAGTTTCAAAAAAACTTCTTGATTTTTGCCTTAATTTCATTATTTATCCAAAAGTCATTCAGGAGCAGGTTGTTAAATTTCCATGTAATTGTATAGTCTTGAGCAATTTTCTTATTCTTAATTTCTAGTTTTATTGTGCCATTGTCCAAGAGGGTAGTTAGCATAATTTCAGTTCCTTTGCATTTGCTGAGGACTGTTTTATGTCCAATTGTGTGGTCAATTTTAGAGTATGTGCCACGTGGCAAGGAGAAGACTGTATATTCTCTTGTTTTTTGAGTACAGAGTTCTGTAGATTTCTATCAAGTCTGTTTGGTCCAGTGTTGAGTTCAGGTCCTGAATATCTTTGGTAATTTTCTGCTTCTATGATCTAATACTGTCAGTAGGGTATTGAAGTCTCCCACTATTATTGTGTGGGAATCTAAGTCTCTTTGAAGGTCTCTAAGAATTTGATTTATGAATCTGGGTGCTCCTGTGTTGGGTGCAGATATCTTTAGGATAGTTAGCTTTTCTTGTTGGATTTAACCCTTTACCATTATACAATGATCTTCTTTGTCTTTTTTAAAAACTTTTTTTTGGTTTTAAATCCATATTTTTTCTAAAATTAAGATTGCAACCCATGCTTTTTTCTGTTTTCCATTTGCTTTGTAGATTTTTCTTCATCCCTTGATTTTGAGCCTATGGATGTCATTGCATATGAGATAGGTCTCTTGAAGACAACATACCATTGGGTCTTGCTTCTTTATCCAGTTTACCATGCTGTGCCTTTTAATTGGGGCATTTAGCCTGATTACATTCAGGGTTAATATTGATATGTGTGAATTTGATTCTGTCATCATGGTGTTAGGTGGTTATCATGCCAACTTGTTTGTGTGGTTGCTTTAAAATGTCACTGGTCTGTGTAGTTAAGTGTGTTTTGGTAGTGCCTGGTAATAGTCTTTCCTTTCCATATTAGTGCTTCTTTGAGAAGCTCTTGTAAGGAAGATCTGGTAGTAACAAATTCCCTCAGCATTTGCTAGTCTGAAAAGGATCTTATTTCTCCTTTGCTTATGAAGCTTAGTTTAGCCAGATATGAAATTCTTGGTTGGAATGTGGATCATGAGGTCAGGAGATCAAGACCATCCTAGCTAACACGGTGAAACCCCGTCTCTACTAAAAATACAAAAAATTAGCCAGGTGTGGTGGTGGGCACCTGTAGTTCCAGCTACTCAGGAGGCTGAGGCAGGAGAATGGCGTGAACCCAGGAGGCAGAGCTTGCAGTGAGCCAAGATCGTGCCACTGCACTCCAACCTGGGTGACAGAGCGAGACTCCATCTCAAAAAAAAAAAAAAAAAAAAGAATCTTGAATAAAGGCCCTCAATTTCTTCTGGCTTGTAAGATTTCTGCTGAGAGGTCCATTGTTAGTCTGATGGGCATCCCTTCATAAGTGACCTGCCCTTTCTCTCTAGCTGTCTTTAACATTTTTTTCTTTCATGTGACAGTGGAGAACCTGATGATTATGTGTCTTGGGGATGCTTCTTGTGAAGTATTTTGCAACAGTTCTCTGCATTTTCTGAATTTAAATGTTGGCCTCTCAAGCTAGGTTGGAGAATTTCTCATAAATGATATCCTAAAATATATTTTTCAAGTTGCTTCCATTTTCTGCATCTCTTTCAGGAACACCAATGAGTCATAGATTTGGTCTCTTTACATAATCCCACATTTCTCAGAGGTTTTGTTCATTCCTTTTCATTCTTTTTTATTTTATCTTGTCTGTTTTATTTCAGAAAGCCATTCTTCAAGTTCTGAGATTCCTTCCTCAGCTTGGTCTGTACTGCTGTTAATACTTGCAATTGCATTATGAAATTCTTGCAGTGTGTTTTTCAGCTCCATCAGGTCATTTACATTCTTTTCTATACTGACTATTTTGTTTGTCAGCTCCTGTATCATTTTATTGAGATTCTTATCTTCCTTAGAATGGGTTTAAATGTTTTCCTTTATCTCAATTATCTTCATTCCTTACCATATTCTAAATTCTATTTCTGTCATTTCAGCCATCTCAACCTGGTTAAAAACCCTTGCTGAAGAATTAATGTGGTCATTAGAAGGAAGCAAGACACTCTGGCTTTTTGAGTTGTCAGAATTCTTGTGCTGGTTATTTCTCATATTTGTGGGCTCACGTTTCTTCAATCTTTGAAGTTGCTGACCTTTAGATGGTTTTCTTAATTTTCTTTTATTTGATGACCTTGAGGGTTTGATTGTAGGTTCAGTTGACTGGCTTCATTTCTGGAAGATTTTAGGGGGGCAAGCCTCAGCAGGTGACTCCTGGACTATGTGCTCTAATTCTGGGGGACTTATGTAGAGCCCTGGCTTTGTTCTCTGGCTCCTGGAGATTAGAAGCCTGCTGTACTGGAGGGCCTGAGGTATTCACAGACCACTGGGCACAACACTGCAATGAGTGGTGTCAGCTAAAGCACTTTGTAGGGCAGTGGCAGTGGGATTTGTCCTCGTCTGTAAATAACAGCAGCAGTGGCAATGGCAGTGTGGTGGGGTACACATATATCAACTGCAGCAGGGTGCTGGCAGGCACTGGGGTGCCAGCCTCTTTGCAGGTGTTCACAGCAACAGTGGAAACAGTACAGCTTGGGAGGACAGGGCATCCCTTCAGGCAACTGTGCACACTTTTGCGCTGGTTGTGGTGTTAGCAGGGGGGCAGGGTGCTGGTGGGAATAGGACTGTGTGTGCCCTCTGTGCATTCATGCTGGTGGTGATGGATACTCAGGTTGGGGGCAAGTCTGCTGTTTTTGTGCCTAGTTTCATGCCAGGAGCAGTATCAGTGCAGGGGTGGGGCACTGGTGGGGCTGGCAGGCTCTGTGTCTGTCAATGCTCCAATGACAATGGCAGGAAGGTGGTATGTTAGTCAGGGTTCTCTAAAGAGAGAGAGAGACAGACAGACAGAGAGGAGTTTATTAAGTATTAACTCACATGATCACAAGGTCCCACAATAGGCCATCTGCAGGCTGAGAAGCAAGGAGAGCCAGTCTGAGTGCCAAACCTGAAGAGCTTGCAGTTCAATGTTCAAGGGCAGGAAGCATCCAGCATGGGAGAAAGATGTAGTTTGGGAGGCTAGGCCAGTCCCTCTTTCCACATTTTTCTGCGTACTTATGTTCTAGCCATGCTGGTAGCTGATAAGATGGTGCCCACCCAGATTATGGGTGGGTCTGCCTTTCCCAGCCCACTGACTCAAATGTTAATTTCCTTTGGCAACACCCTCACAGACACACCCAGGATCAATACTTTGTATCCTTCAATCCAATCAAGTTGACACTCAGTATTAACCATCCCAGGTGGGTTGAATGGGGACAGGGCACACTCACACCAGCAGCAGTGACACAGCAGGGTGTACATGGACATGTACTGGCAGAGAAAGAAGGCAAGGTCCACCCAGGCATGCATGTGCTGGCAAAGCAATGGGGGTGGCTGGCCGTGGGTGAACGTGTTCAGGCAAAGCACCATGGGGAAGTGCGGTGGGGGGTGGGCACAGGTGGGCTGGTGTGTGTCCAGTGGGTGCAGCTCTGCTGGAGTACTCTGCTGGTCATGGGTGGTCCTCCAGTGCAACAGCTATGACACAGGCCCCCAGGGGGTGCCTGGGGGCTCCAATTCAAGCAGATACAGCCAAGCTTCTGGGCCCCAGAGAGGCCAGCAGGCCAAGGGGTGCTCAGGTGGGACTGGCCCCATCTCATGGGCAAGACCACCCTGCAGAATTCAGGTCCAACAGTTATCCTAAGGGCTAAAGTCTCCTTTGGGAGCCAGTAGAACTGAGGGGCATGGGCATCCCTGGCTGTGCTCCACTATAGACACTCCCACACCAAACCCTCTGGGCTCTGCACTGGCTGGAGTTCTGGCCCTACCACTTCTCAAAGCAGCTCTCCCCACCACCCACTGTGGTCATCAAGAGGTCTCCTCCTGCCGGGATTCCAGAGGCCTGTGGAGAGGGCGGGTTGCTCCTTGCCTGTTCAACTCACCCTTTTGGCAGGAATCACTGGGGGCCAGGAATGACAGCCAATGCATGGTAGCCCCGTGCAGCATTTCCAGCTTCCTCCTGCTTCAGCCCAGCATTTGTGTCTTCCCTCTGTCCACTCTCGATTCCTTCCCTCTGAAGATCTGCTAGGAGTGTGCCAGTCTTCCCAATGTTCTGGTCCCTCTGCGGGAGATGTTCCTCCTGGCTGCACCTAGTCGGCCATCTTAGAGCAGGAACGAGCCTTTCTTTTGACCTAATATATGTATAATATATATATTATAAAATATATTATATATTATATATTATTAAAAATATATTATATATTATATATATTTAAAATATATTATATATTATATATATTTAAAATATATTATATATTATATATTATTAAAAATATATTATATATTATATATTATTAAAATATATTATATATTATATATATTATTAAATATATATATATATTTTTTAGAGATGGAGTTTCGCTCTTGTCACCCAGGCTGGAGTGCAGTGGCGCGATCTCAGCTTACTGCAAACTCTACCTCCTGGGTTCAAGCAATTCTCTGCCTCAGCCTCCCAAGTAGCTGGGTTACAGGCACCCGCCATCACGCCCAGCTAATTTTTGTATTTTTAGTAGAGATGGGGTTTCACCATGTTGGCCAGTCTGGTCTTGAACTTCTGACCTCATGATCCACCTGTCTCAACCTCCCAAAGTGCTGGGATGACAAGCGTGAGCCACCACGCCCAGCCGACTTAATATATGTTTTTACTACACGTTCATTTATTATAATATTTCTGTTCTCTGATAGACTCCTTGAGGATAGAAACTATGTTTATCTTACTGATTCCTTCAGGATAAGCTTCTAGCAAAGTGCCTGGCACATAGTAGGTGCTCAATAAGTATTAATATTAGTTTGACAGATAATTCCTTTGCAAAACCAATCATAGAATTAGTGTGTAACCAAATGTGGTCAAAGTCCACAGACATAGGCAATAAATTTTAAATTCATTATTAATTAATTTTTAAATTGTTTGAATTTTTGCTAAAGTGTGTATTAATTATATTTATATAATAGAAGCATTTTTTAAACTTTTTACCATTCTCTGTGTTATAAAAGTAGTTTAAAAATGAGCGTACAATAAATCCTTGGTTGTATTAGGCACTGCTTTAAAAATGTGCTCTGCTAGATATGTTAAGGTACAAAGTGACTATTTAGAAAACTTGATTATTAGAAACAATTTCTAATTGAAAGCAAAGAGATAGTGCTTCTTTGCAATATAAAAACATATGCTTTCTGCCCTTTCACTCCAGATTCGTAATGATATACAGAGTCTCTCTCCTCCTGGTGGGTCTGCTTTCAGAAAGAGCTTGAACTCTCTTCTTCATAAGCCACCTTGGTGCACCTGAAGGGCCGGGAACATCTTAAATCAGAATTCAAAAGGCTGGAGGAATTGCACGATAAATGTACAAACAAAACCCGGTGGGCCTAGATTTGTTACAGTCTCCCCATTTCCTCCACCCCACGTAAAATTTTGTGGTTCTTGTAAACGAGCTGCCTCACCTCAACTCATTTTGTTCTTAAGCCTCCCTTATCTATCCCTCCTCCCTTTACCTACCCACACCCACATAGACACACACACTGGCACAACTTCTGATTCCCAGACATATCAGAAACTGTTCTGCTTTGTAAGTGATTCTTTAATGCCTGGTTCCAGCCTCATGAATAGAACTAATGGCTAAATTTCCTAAATCTTTCTACCAGGAGCCAGATCCCTTTCTAGAGACTCAGTCCCTGAAACCTCCTCCAAGAGGCAACCCCCACCAATTCCAGCTTTAGAATTGCCGCATGTACAGGACATGAGCCCTCTCATTATGGAATTGTGGTTAGAAGGCTTTCAACCTATATATTTCCTTAGATTTTCTGACCTAAATTACAGAGAAGAAATAATTTCTTTTCTTAAACTCCTGAGTGACAAGATACATTTTGTATTAGGAGATTAATCAATATTCATTTAAGAATTAATTAGCCTATAACAGCTAACATTTCTTAAAAGCTTACTATGTACTGAATGGCTTATAGAAATTGTCGTATATAACCCCCACTACATGCCTGTGTATTACTATTATCCCTATTTAGCACATTATTATTTAACAAACCTTGGCATAGGCTGATTGAGTAACTTGCCCAAGGTCACACAGCTAGGAATTGGCAAAGTTGGGATTCAAACCGAGACCTTTGGACTCGGGCCCATGACCCTAACCACATCCAAAAGAATGAATGAAAAGTACATTTAGCCACACTGTCCCATACTTGGATCCTCACTTCTATGACAACCTGGATTGACCTCCCACCCTCCAGAAAGATCACCTCAACTCAGCAAAGAAGTCTTTTGTGATGGAGAGTACATCCCCACGTTTCTAATCCAAGGTCTAGAAATTATATCAAAGGTGAAACTGGCCTCTCACATTGTTTTCTGCGTTGGACAGAAGTGGAAAATAACAGATGATTGTCGGCACATACTTGAAAGCAAATGCCATATACTTCCAGGACACATCCAAAAATCTTACAATGTTTAGTTGTTTTCGTCTGTGTGTGAGTCTGAATACAAAGTATTATATTTCAGTGAGCCTCTTGCTATAGGATGTACCTGATCTCTGAAGCCCACTCTCTTCCCAGCATAAACAGTCCTGATATCATCCTAATAGCATTCCTAGTATAAAAGTCCATGGGCCCTGTGGGAGCCTACAATAGGCAGGTAACCAGGTCCTGAAGACCCAGGCATGAGTGTCCCTCATTCATGTGGGACTTTCTCATGGGAATCCATCTCTTACTCTTCTCTGATGCACCAAAGCCTGATTATTCTTCCCTTTCCCTGTTGCCCTTTGTCCACCCTTCTTCTCCTTTTTTTCTTGCAATCTAAGGGTCAGATTATTATGAGGTTTTGTAGTTTTGTCATAAAAATGTGATTCAAATTTGCTTCAAGAGCTGGCTAATTGTTTTCATAAAATAACTTAATCCACATCCTTTTCAGATTCTAAATCAGAAAATAAATCATAAGCCATTTTCAGATAAAAGGCAAAATCTAAGCTGCCAGGACTGTCACCCATAAAGATTTGTGTGCCGCCACTTGGTTTAGTGGAAAAAGCTCAGGGCTAGAAATTCAAATACTGGTTCTTCTGCCTGCCAGTAAATGACATTAACCTCTCTAAGCCTCAGTTTCCTCTGAGTAAAATGAGCATAAAAGCCACATCACAGAGTGATGTCGAGGATTAAATGGGACTGAAAGAAAAAAATCTCTTTAAGTGCTCCTATCACACAGTGCCACATAAGCACCACAGGAGAAGGAGCTGTTAGTACTTATGTGTTCTAAATCCTTTAAAAAAATTATCAGATTTGGAGAATAGTTAAACTACATATTGTACAAGATTTAGTAGCCCTTCAAAAGTTTCAAAGATTTTGTTTAATTTATAAGAAAAGTTTGTTTTTATATAATCTCTTTTTAGGATTTCATTTTAGGTGAAATGTGGTAGTCTCATGCAAAGCACCTAGTAAAGGTTTAAATAATTTTGTAAGCTTTTTTGTAATTATATTAGCTTTTTGTATTTTCTAACTTATTAATAGAGGGAAATAGAAGTACATTCTTTTGATTGCTGAAGAAGAGAAATTTTTTCAATAAAATTATCAAGAAAATAGCCAATTTCCTCTTTTCTAGGATATCCATTTTTATGGAATGATCCCAGTGCTTAGTCAAGCCATAAATGGATATTTTACTGAATTTGAGCCTCAGCTGCTTTAGGGAGCTAGTCTGCAATCTCGAATCTCAACCAAGAGGTCATTTGATCTTAGAGCTGCTTGTGTGTGATTATTTTCAACCTATTAGAATGCTCTTTTACTTAGAAATTAAATTACCTTTTTTTATGTTTTAATCCATATTCACCATCATTCCTCCCAATCTCCTAGTTCCCCTAAAACTCTCTTATCCCCCATTCCCACCAAACTATAAAATGGAATGTAGTAATTTGTGAACATGAAGATGCCTAACGTTTACTTTCCCACCCTACACGGTTGCCAGTATTTAACATTCCACCATTAGCCTTTTTTTAATTTGTAAGATTCAAAGTTCTGTGAGTGCAGAGACAATATCAGCTTCTAATGCTACCGTACATATACGGCATGCTTACCACAGTGCTTCACACTCAGTAGGTGCTCAATGAAGGTTTGCTGAATGAAGGGAAAGCTTTTAGCCTTCTTTCATTTAATCACGCAGATACCTTCAGAAACATAGAGTCTGCAGATCCATCAAATGTACCTTAACTGACTCAAAGTATTTAAATGCCACCATGTACCACAACCGTGCTATCTCCTTCCTATAATGCACTTAGCAGCTACGATGAAATTTGTTTTTCTGATGCTTTTCTGATAGCAGGTTTCACATGCAGGGAGGGAGAGGATGTGTGTGGGACATGGGACATCATGGGAGGGAGAACCATACAAGAGAAAACCAAGAATAAGAACAGCTTTCTTTTACCAAGTCTTAACTAGGTGGCAGAACTATCTCATTTGACATTCATGCCAGCATTTTGAGGTTATTTCCATTTGTCAGATAAGGAAACTGAGGCTTATGGATGTTAAGGAACCCTCAGGGTCATACAGCTAATAGGTGGCAAGGCTATACTTTGAAATGGTTTTCTGACCCCAGATCCTTGTCTCCGGCCACAGTGCTTCTGGCCTTTACTTCCCCCAAGGGACAGAGGGCTCCCTAGACAAGGTGAAGTGGGGGTAGAAGCACGGAAGAGTGTGAACTGCTGGTGCCATGAGACCAGAACCTCATCCACCGCATAACGCTGTTCAGAGCAGGCTCTGTTCAGGAAGAGAGGTAATTAATAGTCACAGAGTTTAATTATGCAGTTTCACTCTTTCTAACTAAAAGTCATTTGGGATCTACTGAGGATATTAGACAACATGTTCACTCTTAGGGGCTCATAACTATACTGTGGAATTCATGCAGGAAATAGCACAGGTCCTGAGATTTAGAACTATTTTGGCAAATACATATTAGCTATAATATGAGAACTATGTGACCCCCACCTTTGAGGTTAACTCCGCTGCTTACTTCAGTGGTTTCCTAGTTTTCTAAGAAAGCAACGGACAAATGCTAGAACGCTATCTGTGTGTAGGGTAGCACTCACAAGATGTCCCACGCTGTCCACATAGGTGCTGAGGCTTTAAACCAGGCCAAAAAATGACTGCATTAAGAAGTGGACCCCAGAAGCAGAGAGGCCTTTCTGCCTAGTGAGATGCAGACATACTGAGACGTGAAGCCAGCTAGGCTTCTGGGTCTGGTGGGGACTTGGAGAAGTTTTCTGTCTAGCTAGAGGATTGTAAACACACCAATCAGCACTCTGTGTCTAGCTAAAGGTTTGTAAATGCACCAATCAGCACTCTGTAAAAACGCACCAATCAGTGCTCTGTGTCTAGCTAAAGGTTTGTAAATGCACCAATCACCACTCTGTAAAAACACAACAATCAGTGCTCTGTGTCTAGCTAAAGGTTTGTAAATGCACCAATCAGCACTCTGTAAAAATGCACCAACCAGTGCTCTGTGTCTAGCTAAAGGTTTGTAAACACACCAATCAGCACTTTGTAAAAACGGACCAATCAGCACTCTGTAAAATGGACCAATCAGCACTCTGTAAAATGGGCCAATCATCAGGATGTGGGTGGGGCCAAATAAGGGAATAAACACTGGCCACCCAAGTCAGCCGCGGAAACCCACTTGGGTCCCATTCTACCTGTGGAAGCTTTGTTCTTTCGCTCTTCACAATAAATCTTGCTGCTGCTCATTCTTTGGGTACGCACAACCTTTATGAGCTGTAAAACTCACCGCGAGGGTCTGAGGCTTCATTCCTGAAGTCAGTGAGACCACAAACCCACCGGGAGGAACAAACAAGTCTGGACATGCCACCTTTAAGAGCTGTAACACTCACTGCGAAGGTCTGCGGCTTCACTCCTGAAATCAGCGAGACCACAAACCCACTGGAAGGAAGAAACTCCAGACATGTCTGAACATCTGAAGGAAGAAACTCTGGACACACCATCTTTAAGAACTGTAACACACACTTCAAGGGTCCATGGCTTTATTCTTGAAGTCAGCGAGACCAGGAACCCACCAGAAGGAATAAATTTCAGACACAATACCAGGCATGGTTAATGCACCAGTGGAGCTCATCCCAGGAGTTGGTTTGCATGAAAGTTTGAGTCTGAAGAACCAGAAAAAGGGAGTAGGCTTTTAGAGGAAGAGAAATAGACAGAATAACGTGGTATGTGCCGTGGGTTCTAGTTCCTCATCTCAGCCCCATGGATTCATTTCTGGCTCTGTAGAGAAAGGCAGAAAGAAAGTGTTTTCCTGAGGAACTCTGTGAGACAGGAGCCACACTGTTTGAGGCCTAGAGACAAAGTGTGACAGCCAGCTGGGAGGAAGAACTGGTCTCCCCGTGTCCGGTTGGACACAGCAGCATTCTCACTTTGAGGGCTCTAGGGAAAGCCACTCTGCCCTCGCACCCTGATGACTGGCTGCTTGAAGGGCCTCGAGGGGGCTCCATCCCAGGCAAGGGCATCAGTGCCCACAGGTGGGCAGTGGCATTGGGATGATGGTACTATTCAATGCCTTCAAAGGTGGCTGAAATAAACAGAGAAGCTGTAACAAAATCATATGAGGATATAGGGCGTGGAGTGAGCTCCCTTTAGATGCCTTTAAGACCCTCTGCAAATAAATAGGTGAGACTCCAGTGTTACTACAGATCCTGTGTTTGGAGGTAGTTGAAAGAGTTAGACACCTTGAATGATTACTCAAAATGTGACTCACAAAGGCTAGTATTGTCAGGAAAAAGAAGTTTTATGCCACCAAAAGTGAAATTTAAGAACCATGAACCCATTCATGACAAATAGTCTAGACTCTATTGCTTCTTTTTCACCTCTCTTATCAGTTCCCACTGGTTTTGTGTGGGCCTTTCTCCTTCTCTTTTTCCTGACTATCCACACTTCAGCTTTCCTTTATGATTGATGTATTGGACTTCTGCTGGTTTGACCTTTCCCTTTCTAACACAGTTGACCCTGCAGTAGCCCACCCCATCTCAGGGTAAGCACCTCTCAGAAGCAGCCTCATTGCTCCACCCAGCTTTGCCTGCCTCTCAACACGTGGAGTCAGAGAGAGGAAAGTTCTTCCTGCACACAGAGGTTTAGTGAAAGCAGACAGTGAGTAACTAGACCCTCCGCATAAATATAAAAAATAGACATCTGTAGTTTACATGATACATACTTCTAGGTTAAAGGACAGTATATTATAAACATAAATGGCACTTTTAGAGCAGCATATTGAAAATATTGTAATTCCTAACATTGTAAAACAAGACTGTTTGAAGTCTCCTAAAGGGAGAACCATCTGTGGGCTTATGACATGAAGCAGATAGAACAGCATCTGAGAAGGGCTTAAAAGTTTTTCTTCCTGATATTGCCATCAATTCAATCATCACTTGAATAGTCTAAGAAGAGAAGGGTGTTTTCAAATCCTAAGGTGACACAGCATTTAGGAGGCACCATAGAAATGATGGGGTCCCTCAGAATTCACTCCAGTGACTGATGGTCAGTTATGTTCCAGGCATGTACATCATCTCATGGGTTGTCACATGTAACTTTAAATCCCACTCAGGGTACAGTGGTTACGAGAACCAAGGTTTTTCCCTCCTACTTTCTTCCTGATGTCACTATTCCCATTACTGTTCAATACAATATTGTTTTAAAGTATTTGTGTAGTCTTCAAATGGAAAGAAATAAAATAAGCAAATAATCTCGCCCTTTTATCAAAAGAAACTTCAGCTCTGTAAAACTTAGATTGTGTGTTTTAAAGCACAGCAGCCCAATGGAACAGAACAGAGCCCTCAGAAATAATACTACACATCTACAACCATCTGATCTTTGACAAACCAGACAAAAACAAGAAATGGGGAAACGATTCCCTATTTAATAAATGGTGCTGGGAAAACTGGCTAGCCATACTTAGAAAGCTGAAACTGGATCCCTTTCTTACACCTTATACAAAAATTAATTCAAGATGAATTAAAGACTTAAATGTTAGACCTAAAACCATAAAAACCCTAGAAGAAATACCATTCGGGACATAGGCATGGGCAAGTACTTCATGACTAAAACACCAAAAGCAATGGCAACAAAAGCCAAAATTGACAAATGGGATCTAATTAAACTAAAGAGCTTCTGCACAGCGAAAGAAACTATCATCAGAGGGAACAGGCAACCTACAGAATGGGAGAACATTTCTACAATCTACCCATCTGACAAAGGGCTAATATCCAGAATCTACAAAGAACTTAAACAAATTTACAGGAAAAAAATCAAACAACCCCAACCAAAAGTGGGTGAAGGATATGAACAGACCCTTCTCAAAAGAAGACATTTATGCAGCCAACAGACACATGAAAAAATGCTCATCATCACTGGCCATCAGAGAAACGCAAATCAAAACCACAGTGAGATACCATCTCACACCAGTTAGAATGGCGATCATTAAAAAGTCAGGAAACAACAGGTGCTGGAGAGGATGTGGAGCAATGGGAACACTTTTACACTGTTGTTGGGACTATAAACTAGTTCAATCATTGTGGAAGACAGTGTGGCGATTCCTCAAGGATCTAGAACTGGAAATACCATTTGACCCAGCCATCCCATTACTGGGTATATACCCAAAGGATTATAAATCATGCTGCTATAAAGACACATGCACACGTATGTTTATTGTGGCACTATTCACAATAGCAAAGACTTGGAACCAACCCAAATGTCCATCAATGATAGACTGGATTAAGAAAATGTGGCACATATACACCATGGAATACTATACAGCCATAAAAAAGAATGAGTTCACGTCATTTGTAGGGACATGGATGAAGCTGGAAACCATCATTCTGAGCAAACTATCGCAAGGACAGAAAACCAAACACCGCGTGTTCTCACTCATAGGTGGGAATTGAACAATGAGAACACTTGGGCACAGGTTGGGGAATATCACACACCGGGGCCTGTCGTGGGGTTGGGGGAGGAGGGAGGGATAGCATTAGGAGATATACCTAATGTAAATGACCAGTTAATGGGTGCAGTGCACCAACATGGCACATGTATACATGTGTAACAAACCTGCACGTTGTGCACATGTTACCTTAGAACTTAAAGTATTTAAAAAAAAAAAAAAAAGCACAATACCTACTAACAGCAGCATGGGCCCCTGAATGAGTCCAGAGAGGCGTTGGTATTTACATTTTAACACACTCCACAAGTGATTCTTATCACACTGAAATTCAAGAACTGCCCCCAGAATATTCTAATTTTACTATTAAAATATGAGAAAATGCTCCACAAACACTATTATTATGTTCCTTGTATAATCTTGGAGGTTGAAATGAACAAATCAGGGCATTTGTTTTTTGTTTCTGGGGTTTTGTTTTTTTGTTTTACCTTGTTTTTGAAAAAGAGTGAAAGATATGTAAATAATTCAAGAAGAAATCACGTATGATAAAGATCTAAAGAAATGAGTTATACATTTTTTCCCAATCAGGGATTAATATGATAGGACTCACACATTTTCACAACTGGATTAGGCCTATTCTGTGGCATCATCCAATTAAAATTTGTGAGGGAAAGGATTACTTTGTTGGAAAATCAAACCAAAACAGCTTCCAAATATACGTACTTGCCATCAGACATAATGCACAAAACACTATTTAGGCAAATTCACCAATGGACACTGTGTACTACAACTTTTTTTTCAGTAAAGCCTCTTTGGACTAGATCAGCTCATAGCAGTTTGAAATGGAATGCCCAAACATTGGAACAGCTGTGCTATAAGTAAAATATCTTGTTACATTTTTGTTAACCAACCAACTATTCAGAATGTGTCGTCAGTGTGTCACACAAACATATAAAGTCCTGTAAAACTACTCAGAATCTACTAAAATCCAATAAACAGAAGTGGATACTTCCTTAAAGATGGTTCCCATTCAATCCTGAAGCACTTCCTAACATCCTTTGCTCAGTTTTGCAGAGTAAATCAGCTCTTTGTATATTTTTTGTTTTAACACTGGGCTACAGCTAGCCTCAGAAGCCTCTTGAAGCCCCCTGTGATGGCCTGGACTGTCCCTGAGTCCCACCAGATCTCAGACCTTTCAGTTTTCCTCTAGAAAACAGTCTTATTACCCCATTTCAAGTCCAAAAGATTTAGGTTGCTCTCTTAGAAGGCTCCTAGGAAGATGTATGACTACCCAGGTAACTCAGTCTAGTCGTGAGACTTCCTGGGTAAAAGACCCTGAATGCACAGTCTATTAGTCAAGCCAGATCTAGTCCCTTCTTTTCAGTCTTGAGGTAACTGTAACCCAGTGCAGAAATCCCTAACAAGGGCTTTGCAGACAGGCTTCACTGATTCCATAACATGCTTGAGATTATGTGTGAAGACTTCATATGGAAGTGTATATATGCATTTCCCTAAGGAGGTTTCTACAACTTTCTACAGTTTCTCAAAAGGGCCTTTGACATTTAAGATTATGACATTCTCATTGAAGGGGTGAATGCAATAGATTTAGAATTTCTCCCTTGTATTTATTGGCCTCCTTCATACTTTGAACATTCACTTCTTTGTGTCATGTGTACTACCTGTGTACTGAGAAAAAAGTAAGCAGCTTCCCTTTTGTAGCAGAAATTGGCTTCTCCTGCTAGTAACAGAGACCGTGTCACAGTGGCTCAAACAAATGAGGAATTTATTCTTTCTTGTAAAAGAAATCTGAGAAAAGACAATTCAGAGTCTTTATGTGGCCAAGAAGATCCCATTAGAGATACAGGCTTCTATCTTTTCTGCTCCAACATCCTTAGCACTTAGCTTTGTGTCTTATGATGACAAGAGAGCTGCCATCTGTCTATTTTTCTTAAAAGGAAATTTCCTAGACTTTCCACCAAATAAATTTGACTTTACATCCTATTCGCCAGAACTTAACAGCAAGGAAGGTTGAGAAATAAAAACTTTAGATGGGCAACTTATGTTCCCCACCTCACCCTCCAAAAAATCAGGCTTTTTTTTACTAAAGAAGAAAGAGAAAATATATTCAGTAGGCAACTAGGAATCTTGCATTTTTTAGATGGAAACAGACGTCAATGAAGTAATTTTCTGCTTAGAATTTTTTGGGCATTCTATCTGTTGCCACACACCACTCAGTGAAGAAGGGAGGACTTCCTTCCTGCCACTGTTCTGTTTTTCTCAGTCCTTGGGGGGAAAATGATCTAAGACCCTGTCTGTCATCAAAGAATTCCTTTGCTTTTCTTCCCTCACTGTGGCTACACTCAGTCCTTCCTTGGATTTACCTTGAGCCTTCCTGGTAAGCTGAGTTCATTTTATTGAAGCTCAGCTCAGCCTCAGCTCATAGCATGGGTGGGAATCCTGAACTCCGTATGTCTTTCCATATTCTGTCTCACTTACTATGATTTACATGGTGTACCAGAGGGCTGCTTTCCTGTCTTTTGTGAGAAAAACACCCAGAACCCCATTTGTTTTTCTTCCCCTTGAAGGATTCTGATTTATTACCCAGAATGAGTTCTCAAGATGACATCAGCCTGTCCTTGAGAGCATGGTGCATGTGTGCTCCAGTAGTCAGTTGGGGCAGGACTGTTTTAAAGCCAAATACCTCTGTATCCTCGAGCAAATCACCCTGTTCACTAAGCCACCGTTTTCCCATAAGTAAAATGACAGTGATGGTATCTACTCTAACGATAGAGAGGTGAAGCTTTTGCACCTGAAAGGTAGTATTTTCTCCTAGCAGTTAATCCTTATAACTCCTTTAGCATGAAGACAGCATTCCCATTTGAGTGCAGGCAGCCTGTTGCTGTGATATTTGCACCAGAGAGTTTGACTTGCAGTGTCTAGAAGAGAGGGAGGCTTTGGGTTTCGCAGGAGAAAATGGGAAAAGGCCAGGCCCCAATCCACTGGGTAAAGGACAGCATTCTGACTTCCGCGGATGGTCCATTGTGTCCCCCCAGACAAGAAGCTGATGTCTGAAGGATGCACCCTGAGGCTATATGAGAGGTACAGTCAGGGGAGGAAATGGTACCCCTGGGAATCGATGTGAACATCCTCATGACAAACTGGGGAATGGCTTCCATCCAGAACAGTTTCCCTATTTGGTTTTCTGCCTTGAGAACTATATGTATAAAAGTCATCAACAATGCATGGAAGAGGGCTCTTTAAAAACAATCAGGCTGAAAGTCCCTAGATGCTGCGGGCCTAACAGGCTCTCTCTTCTGCCTGCCAGAGAACACAAGCCCTGTCTGACTTCCTGTGAAGCTAGTCAGGGCAGAACATCTTTTCTCCGGATCCTCTTCTCAGCAGCAGCCACAGCAGTAAATCTTCAGAGAGGCCTCATTAAGCAAGCTCCTTTTTGAACTCCCCCCACCCTCCAGACCTCTTGCAACCACCACTGCCATCCTAGCATGTTATTATTTTTCCCTCCTAAACTAGCATTTTCCTCACACCCGGCACCCAGGCCTCCCCACACAGCTCTCGCTTTCCTTAACAGACTCTTCAGCTGGAATCTCTCCAAAGGGTGTGTTCGTGCAATCAAAAACTTCCCTTTTTGTTTTATCACATCATTAAACATATCAGATAAGGCCCAGCAAAGGGAAGGGGGAGGGAAGGAGAGAAGAAAGGAAAAATGAAGGGAGAGAAAGCCCTTTTGGGGTTGGTTGATGGAGGATGGGGTGTAGGTAAAGGGGGCACAGGAAGGAGGAAGAAGAAATCTTCACATCAGCATTTAGGACCATGCAGGCTCAGCAAACACAGACATACAGGGATCTGGTGCAGCCTCTCCCCATCTATCCCTAGCCCCTTCTCAGGAAGCTGCACAGCATTCAGGCCTATAGCAAATGACTGTCCCCAAGTAGAAAAGAACATATAAAAGAAATCAGACACAAGATACAGTGAGACACAGGACACCAGGACATTAAATAGTTAATTTTTAGCAAAACCAGATTGCATTTCCATCATGTGCAAGCAGTCAGCTGCTATTGTAGGTCACCAAGATACAACGCATTATTTCTACAGTTTGTGGAAAACATTAGGCAGCTGTAATAAAGTCAATGGTATTTCCTTCCTTACTGAAACATGACTTCAGTAAATCCCCCATTTAAATTGTTTTCCCTTTCTAAACATTTCTCTCCATCTGCACAATAAGTCAATAAAAGAAATCAAAAGTTAAAATGCCTAATGAAATTTTATCAGGCATGAAATGGTATTTAAACCAGAGTTGCCACCCGGGTTTAGATGGGTGAAAACTGACCCGAACTTGAGGGGATATAAAAAGCAGGGGGAGGGTAACAGCAAATTTCAGTGGCCTTTATGTATTGCAGCCACTGGGAAAAAAAATCATTCCAAGGAGGCATTCCATAAAACCAAGACTCTCTGAGCAGTTAAGATTTTTACAGGAGGTACATCATTTCTGTAAACCTCTGCATTCTTTTAGGCCACCATTCTTTTTTCTTTCTTTACTTCTTTGCACTGACATGCTTATTTTGAGATCAGCCTTCATCTGTGTACCTTTGTCATGATCCCAGGAAAAGTGGCAGGAAGAAAGCCTGAGAACATTTTTAAGAAGAAGAAACAGATGGGAAAGGCAGGGGACTTAATTCTTAATCTCTCTTAGAGAAAAGCATTGGATATTCCATGCAGACTCAGACAGAGTTTTAAATCAATGGGCGTGGAGAGAAAGCAATCTAGTATAAAATTGCTTATTTTAATAATTATTTTCTGCACCATCTTTGAGTCATAATAGACATATCATTTTTATAGGAATCTGAAAAGGAGCCATTCAACATGTATGTGGATATTTTCCAGCCTTATCAATTTAAAATGTTAAACTTCTTTAGAAAAAAGTCCCAGAGTCCTCCCTCACACAGGCCATCCATGGAAATAAAGAAGCATTATGTCTAAGAAGGGACATCAGAGTCAGATCCTCTAATTGGGGGGCATATTCAGCACTTCCAGAAAACTTCCTGGTTCTGTTTGTAACCAGACGAGTGTGTTTCAAAGTGATTGGGCTTACTGATTGTCTTGCCAAGAAGGAAGTTGTTGTCAAGCCTGCTAAGCAGGAAGAAGGCCTCTGTCATATACTGGATCTTGTTCATTTCTAATGGCTCTGGAAATCAGCATGGGAGGGTGGTTTTCCCACAGTATGTTCTACTCCACTGTTCATTAAACGGTCAGCTATGGGAGTGCAGATTGCAGAAGAAAGGCCTTGCCTCCATTCAGAAACTGGCCAACAAGTATACAGGAAAGTATGTTTTTAAGTTGTGGCCAGCATCAGGGAACTACAATTGCAAACAGATCTTACTAGTGCCCACCCAACCTGATGATATTAAAATTCCCTCAAATCAGTCAAAGTGATACAATTTGCAAACATTTGCACAGCTATCAGGGCCTCTCTAGGCATTTTTACATCACTAAAGAAAACTGGGTCTGCAAATCTAGGAAACGACATGTTTACTTTTATTTTTTTTAATATGACTTTCTGTAAAACAAAACAATGGTCACTAACTTTTCCAACTTTTGCCTCTTCCCATCATAGCCCCAGAAATCTCCTAGTGTTAGAGATTCTATGACACTCAAACAGACAACGTATTTTGTTTGAGTGTCAAACAGACAACAAATACATCAACAATGTATTTGTTGATAATATTTGGGGGGACAGATGACTGGAAAGAAAAATATGTGTAAATATTTGAAACAGGCACACACAACTCCAGGGATGAGATGCATTTGAGATTTGCAGATACACACCAGTCTCCCATGTTTAACAGCCCATCCACAAAACCCTAAGCAAGGCTAACCATGTCCTATCTGCACCAGACCAGATGTGTGCAGAATACCCGAGCAATGACTGACTGCTATGTGATTGAAGGAAGGATTGAAAACTTAAACTGAAATTCAAGAGGGGGATAGACAAGCCTGGCATAGGGAAATTCTGATGTAGGGAAATAGTTTTTGGACAGATGCATCATGCAAACTGTAAGTCAACACAGTAGAGTCAGAAACAAAACCAAGCTGGATAACCATTGGAAACAAAAGGATAATGTTTAGACGTGTGCCTCTTAGAAAAGACTGCTGCTCACAAACCAGCTACTTTGATCACACATAGAAACCCCACTGGATACAGCTGGACAGAGCCAGGTCTTGTGGGCTGGATACTTACATAACATTAAGGCCCTTTTTAAGAAAACATTTTATAAAATACAAATACAAAACTATGTGCCATATGCCTATAGTTCCAGCTACTCCAGGGGCTAAAGTAGGAAGACCACTTGAGCCTAGGACTCCAAGTTCAGCCTGGGTGACATAGATAGCAAGACCCTTATGTCTTAAAAAAAATTATGTATAGATGTGAAGATTTATTTAGAAGGGGCCTGTGCAAGTGAAGCACCCTGAGGTTTAAGCTTCATTAGTTTCCCAATACATTCACCACTGGTGATAATACTTTTTCCTATAAAATGAACGCTGCATGAATACAGTTTGGGTCAGTTGTGCAATGCTTAGAATAAAAGAAAAGCTATAGCTCTACAGTGAGAAGGCTTGTTACCGTTTTACAAAGATTCATGTCACATTAGCATTTCCATATCATAAGGTTAACTCTTCATCGTGTCTTTCCAGCCTGCAGGGTGGACACTTAATCTTGAGTTTGAGCCCCAACAGATGTCATAATCTCAGGATTATCTTGATTAGAAGGGCATGTAGATTTGTGCTATTGAGTGCCAGATCAGATCCTCTGAGCATACAAAGAGATAGTCAGAGGTTTTGCACAGAGGCTTTCACAAGATTCTGTTATTCTTCTGTGTTCTCCCTACCTCTAATCTTTATATTGGGATTTATAGTATGATCTAAGTATTCACGTGCTACTGGTACAACTTGCTGTCAATGAGTAACGTAAGTTGGTTCAAAATCAAAATCAACTTCAAACAATTTGGAGAACTGGTCATTTTAAGCATTAAGGTATATTACAATTATTTTTAAAAGAATGTGAATGCAAAAACCAGTCTAATAATTATTAAAAAGGATAAATTTACAGATACCATTAGAAGTAACTGATCCTTTATTGATGTAGACCTCCAACATGATTAAAGAGGATGAAAAAATTTTTGAAGCAAAGCTTTGTCAAAGCAAATATCTTACCTCATGGTAGATATAGTCCAGTGTTATTAGTCCTAATTTTTAAATTTATCTCAGATGAGATCTTCGGGATTTGGATCCAATATTCCTTTCTCTATTCTCAGATGTGCTGTGTTTTACTGATTGATTCCAGGAAGGAAATATAGTTAATTGCTCTTAAGCCATTAAATTCCCCTTTATCTGTGTGACTGTCAATAGCATTAGCAGCAAAAGAATGTACTCCCTCTTAATCCAATAGAAGTATGAAAATCTTGATATTGCAACTGCCTTTTGATATCAATATTCTACATGGCATTTTATTAAGTGGAAAGTGGCAAATATGCTCTTTTTTTTTTTTTGAGAAAATTAGACTAAAGGTGTTCCAGTCCCAGAGGGGCTTTGAGCTGGATGGACACAGAAACAGTGAATCACCCTTCTGCATAAAGCTGGCTGCCTGGAAGTTTAACCCCCAAAACAAGTGTGGATGGTAGTCATAACAATGCTATCAGAATACCTTTATCTTCCAAAAGGAATTGGGGCATTGTTCCAGGGTGGACATTACACATTTCCCACATGGCAGCAGGAATTCTAAAATTGTTGAAGTTGCTATGGTGGTCACCAATCAAGAAATACAAAATATATACAGTTTTTAATTAATTCAAACATTTATTGAAAGTTTATATAGATACAGGCATATAGAAATGCTCTTGTGGAACTTAAAATTTATATTATGTGTATATATTCATGTATTTACTTCTCACATACTTAGCACGTAGACACCACACTGGACACACACACATGCATACACGATTGGTCATTTCCAGCAACTTTGACAATCTACTACAAAGCCAAGAACTTCTGAGTCATGTAGAAGGCAAACCATGTCAGAATGTTTAATGAGAAAAAATCATGAGCTCATAGAAGAAGCCTTTGGGCCTCACACAAAACTCATGTGCTCTTACTTTTCTCACAATTCCAGCAAGCTTCAATTATCTCATATCTAACAGAGCTGTTGAATAATCTCATTAGCTCATCGCAAAATAAAAGGCGTACCAACAGCAGGGGAGGGGAGTTATTAAGTGAATACAGTAAGTAAAAAGCACAATAATTAGGGACTATTTAATGCAGGGGCAAACAACAGTATACCCTCAGTAGTCCCTGAGTTACTAGGTGAGATTAAATTATGTTCAGCATTATCCATCACCAAGACAAGGAAGTGTTAATTCATTTTGTTAAAAAGGTTGAATTTTTAAGCTGATACTTTGTTCTATTCCTTCAATAATATTGATAACAAATGAGCTGTTATTATGCAAAGATACTTGTTACTCACCATTAAACTCATATTTATCACATTTTGCCCTTTTCTAGTTTGGGGAGAGAAAATGATAGATTGGACAATAATTATAGACTGGTAAGTGTGATATAAGGCACACTTCTTCCAATTTGAAAATACCCTAGCAAATGAACTGTTTCTGTCCAAAATATTCCTTTGGTGATAGAAAGGAGGGTCCCTGCATCCAAAAAACAAGGATAAAGCTCTGTCTTCAGCAGAAATCTCCTTGATTTGTGACTTTATAGTTTGCATGACTAACGTTCTTGATTTCTCATTTTTATAGATTGAATTGGTGAAAGTGATCTTATGTTCCCTGGAATTCCCAACACTTAAAAAGTAAGCTTTTTGCATTTTAAATGCAACCTATACAACCTGTTTTGTTTACAAAGCCTCTGAGGTGAGAAGCCAGAGTTCCAAGCATCAGGAAACCATGGGTGAGCAAGATAACTTGACAGTCAGAAAAGTCGAGCTGTTCAATAATGCTACCACTTGCCTTCCATGGAGATCTGGGATTAGTGACTTCCATGACGAATTACACACATCATGGACATGAAGTGATCTGTTTAAGGGGTTCATTTGCAAGAGCACATGAAAGCAAGAACTTATAATGAACTCTTGGAATACTTAAAGCTTAGTAGTAACAGATATAAATTACTGCAGGAAGCAAAGGATGCTTCCAGAATATGTACAAATGTTCAGAGTACTTTTCTGGGAAAAAGAAATATCCCCTCCTAGTATTTCCAAATTTGAACACTCTAGGAGAGTATACTAAACGTTAGAGGTTTTTCACCATTCGATTTTAAGATTTAGTAAAAAGCTACACTAATTAAGTCAATGTGGTGATTGCATAAGGACAAACATAGAAGAGAATCAAAAATAGACCCACACAGTCGTTTGATTTTCAACAATGATGTCAAGGTTATTAAATGGGGAATAGAGTTGTTTCAATAAATGGTATTGGACAAATGGGTATACATATGAAAAAAATGTGAACCTTTGCCACCATATTTAAAAAATTAACTCCATATGGCTCACAGAATTAAGCATAAGTGCTAAAATGATAAAATATGTAGAAAAAAGGAAAAGGAGAAAATCTTGGTTACCTTGAGTTAGTCAAAGATTTCTTAGGACACTGAAATCATGAATCAAGAAGAAAAAAATGGTAAATTAGACTTCATTAAATTAAAAGCTTCTGCACTTTCAAAGATCTGAAAGACAATGTTAAGAAAATTAAAAAGCAAGACACAAAGTGGGAAAAATATTTACAAATCACATATCTGATGAAGGGCTTGTATCCAGGATATATAAAAGAACTCTCAAAACTCATAAGAAAGCAAACCACATAATTTTTTAAAAATAGGCAAAAGGTTTGAATAGATAACTTACAAAAGAAGATACACAGATGGCAAATAAGCACATGAAAAGATGCTCAATGTCATTACTTATTAGGGAAATGCAAGTTGAAGCCATCATATGATACACCCATCAGAGTGGCTAATTTATTACACCCATCAGAGTGGCTAATTTAAAAGAATGACAATAGCAAATGTTGATTGGGATGCAGAGCACCTGAAATTCTCATACACTGCTGGTGGAAATGTAAAATGGTACTATCACATTGGGAAAAAGTTTAGCAGCTAGTTACACATTAAACAAAAAATTACCATACAATGTAGCAATTCCATTTCTATGTATTTACCCACAAAAAATAAAAACATATGTCTGCACAAAAACCTATATGAAATTTTTATCTTTTATTTCTACACTTCTATTCATAGTCACCAAAAGCTGGAAACAACCTAAATGGTCAAAAAGGATGAATAGATAAACTGTGGTACATTCATACAATAGAATACTACCCAGTAACAAAAAGTAACAAACTAATGATATGCACAACTGTGGGTTAATTTCAAGAGTATTATGCTGAAAGAAAAGAGCCTTACTCAAAAGGCTTCCTAAAATGATTTCATGCTCCTCATCTTTGCCATTTTAACCCAATTATAATTGCAGCATAACACTAAGGCATATTGTAGAATACAACGCTTTTGTGTGTATTTTCTATTTGATTAATCTCACAGGGTTTTTTTTTTCTACTTAACTGAACTACTTATCAATAGAAGTTAAAGAGTTTCTCTTGAAAGTCAGCCAGAAGCTTTTTACCAACAGATGTTCAGTGCTTGAAAGATAGTTCTCAGTGACAATTGGCCAGTTCAAACAGCCTCTCCACACTTTGAAAATGCCCTGAATTCGACTTTATTACTGAGTCTAATCCCATTGAGGAAGGAGTCTAAGGACAACAGACTGGTTTGGAAGAAAAGAATTTGAGAATTGATAGCTAGTGGCAGATTGGAAATTCATAATTAAGAGCAGAAAATCTGGTATGTTATCGGTACTTTGTCACCCCACCAAATCATCAGTGAACTAACCATGTCTAGTTAACGTGTTGTGGAATTTAACTCATTTCTGTAATGCATCTATGTAGTCTTTCCTTGAAATGAGAGAAGAGAAAAAATAAAGGTTGCCTTTGAGAATTGCCATGCATTGATTTCAAGGATAGTAGAACTTGCTTCTCTGAATTATTTTGAGGATTAAATAATGTATTAAACTATCCTGTACAATACTGACCATTTAATATATGTTCAGCAAATGTTGATTTCTCCTCACTTCTTTTATACAAAGGAGAATATTTTTAGAATTGGAAAGACCTCAGAGGTTACCTGGTCTAGTGTTTTAATTTTACAAATGAGAAAACTAGTTTCGGTGAGATTAAGGGGTTGCTCAAACTCACTCAGAGTTAGAAGTCCAACTTCCAGTTCACATGAATCCTTTCCCTAAAGCACCTGCTTTCAACTGTGGTATCTCAAGCAGCAGAGCTGGAGGGAGAACTGAGGGACCAAATAATTTTATCCTAAATAAACCATATTTAGGGATCACGGACTCTTGCTTCTGGGCTTCTTGCTCTGTGTTTATTTTGGCTATTTTCAATTATTTTTTGCTTCCAAGAATGGGAGATAATGGGAAGCCTTTCTCTTTAAGGACTAGGATTGCTAAATTTAGCAAATAAATTACAAAGTGCACAATTAGATTTGAACCTCAGATAAAAAACACTTAATTTTTTAGTTTCATGAAGTATTTGGAATATACCTATGCTGACAACTTCTCTGTGTTCTCTGTTAGGGAACAATCAAATATGTGGTTCTCAACCATGACTTTTTTTTTTTTTTTTTTTTTTTTTTTGCTCTAAAGCAAATAAGCAGTAGCAAAATGGTCACTACCTCCATGCATAAGTCTTGGCTGCCTGACAGATTCTGCCCATGACCATTTTCCCTCACCTGGGATCTGGATAACTGTAATGGACAGCCTCTGTGGCGAAGTCTGTGCCTCATGGAGATGGTGATGGGGCAGGGCAAAGTGGATGATGTACCTAAGTGGCATTGGGAGGACATGTTTTGCCAAACAGGAAGTAGACAATTCTACCATCCAGCAGACCACGGTTCAAATCCCTTTCCCTCTTTCTAGCTGTATGGCTGTATGACTTTGAGCAAGTTGCTTAAACTACCCCCAACCACCCACTCATCCTCAGACTCTGCTTTTTCCTTCATAAAATAGGTCTTTATTTCCTTCACAAACCTTAAGTTTTTGTGAAGATTGAATATAATGAGAAGAAAGTGCTGGTCATTGTACCTAGAATATAACTAGAGTCTTATAAATTATCATTTCTAAAATTGTACACACGTTTTACATACTTGTCTGTGTATTTGCTGTAGTTCACAATAAAAACTGTTTAAACAAAAGAGCGTGGGCAAACTTGCAAGGGTCTTGAATGGCAGAACGTGGAGTTTGAAGACTAAATTTTATCCTCCAGTTATGAGGGAACTGTTGGTATCTGCACAATGTTTGAGACCCAGAGTCAGACAACTTCCTCCCAAGTTTCCCCTAAAAACTATCTGGGAAATTTTGTAGAACATCATTTCCTGAAGGATCACGAACACATTCACCAACACAGGATGAACTGACCTGCCTTCTCCAGGTTTCTTCCGCTAGAACCTTGACAGAGTAGGCAAGAAGTTATGACTCTTCCCACCCATCTACTTTGTGCTGTATGAGAAATGGATAAACATTGGACATAACCAGGTAGTAATTCCTGCTCCATCACTAAGTCATTAGTAGAATGGCCTTGTACAAATTAATCAATTTTTCTGAGACTTTATACAGTAGGGATAATACCACTAAGCCGGCAGATTCTTAGAATTAGAAGAGTCTAATGCAGTGCCTGGTTATAGGAGCTGCTCGATAATCTGTGTGTTTATTTCCTACCTCTTTGGAACACTACACTGAAGTTTTATGAATCATAGGTCCCTAGGGTGCTCTTTTTCACACATATGAGAAAACTGAGTTCCAGTTGTTCTGATCAGCTTTGTTTAGAAAGTGGCTTACTGAAATATCTTAGACAGTTGATACCTGAATGCCTCAGATTCTTATTCAACCTTCCCCTTAGTGCTCTATATGCACGTCCTAGCTTCACCAGTCGCCTTGCTTATGCCTTTAGAACTTGCAGATGTGTGTTATCTGCTCCTGCTGTTTGGTCAACTTCAAGTGCTTCTAATCTTTTTATAACTAGTTCTGTTGGCTGTTATCTAGATTCCTTGTTGCGCCTTGTCTATTGTAAAGTTTTAACAGATCTCCACCCACTTCCTTGGCAATTAGAAGGGTAATACAATTATTTAACAATGTGCTAGAACCTTCTATTGGGTATGCTTCTTAATCAGACCTTTTCGCCCTTTGCCTTGTGTGTATGTGAAAAATATTACCTGAAGGTTTTTCTTAAAGTTGGATTATTATACTATTTCTTGAACCAAATGCCAAGTAAGGGCCCAGTGCACTCTTCTGCCACTAACCCATCCCTCCCCAACCTTAGGAGATAGCTATTGTTTCCTTTAGTCTAGAAAGACGAATCTGACCTATTACTTTAGTTTTGTAAGTCTGTTTTTGTCATTTTCTCATATAATTTTACCACTCTTTCTATTCTGGTCCTTATCTGTGTGGCTCTATAGTCACCAAAATCACCAGTTCTGTATTTAATCACAGGATAATGTGGGGTATTAGAAAAAGCAATGGACTTTGAATCAAGAGAGGTCAGTTTTCATCTAGGCCCTGCCACTAACCAGCTATATGACCTTGTCAAGACAGTTCACTTCTCTGGGCTTCAGGTTCCTCACCTGCAAAATATCTAGAGAACACACTTCCCCCTTTGGTTTTGTGATCTGAGCACCTCCACCTCTGAAACACCTGTCCTTATGTCTATGGGCTTCCCATACATTCCTGACCACCTAGCAAAGAACAGCTTTTACTTTCTCTCAGTATTTCACTCTTAGTTTTTGTCAAATGTCCTCTCATATGCTTTCTCACTAGCCCCAAGCAATTCAGCTTAATCCCAGCATAAAGAAACCAATCATTACTGAATATTAGATATAGGTCCACTAATCTAACTAGAGTTAGACCCAGTAACTATTGTCTATGTAATTTTAAAAATGTTAGTCATGTAATTTTTTCTTAAACCATAAAAATATAATTTATAATTTAAAAAGGAAATTGTACATTTCTTGGCCAACTTGTGAAGTTGTCTGGAATATTTTTTTCTTCAGAACCCAATTCATAAAAAAGTGGGATGCAGCTACTCAGGAGGCTGAGGCAGGAGAATCACTTGAACCCGGGAGGCGGAGGTTGCAGTGAGCCAAGATCATGCCATTGCACTGCAGCCTGGGCAATAGGGCAAGACTCTATCTCAAAAAAAATAAATAAATAAAAAGTGGGCTTATGAGGAGGGTAATGAAGGTGGTAAGCTATAACCCATATTTATTAGCCTCATTCTATGCAGAACATATTAAAAGGTCAATAACCAGATGTATTGCATTCTTAGAAAGGCGAAAATAAATTCCAAATGAGAACTTAAAGAATCACTCAATCTTTCTTGAGACTTGCAAAGTTCTTTTCTCCTCAGAGCCCAAGACTCTCCCTGGTTGCCACTTAGAGTAGAGCCAATTCCCTATAGCAACAGAGCTCAGGGTTTCCAGGAAACTCCCTTAGGGTCTGAGCAGGAGACTTAAGATAGGAGCTACCTACAACTTGGGTCCAAATCCTTGTATTATCAGACACCTACAGCCAGGGTGAGGACCAGTTAACCATCGTGACATGCAGAAAGCAGCCCAGAGAATTTTACTGACCACATGCTACACCCAGTTCTGGACTAACAGTCTCCTTCCTACAGTTATGCAGTAGGAACAAAAAAACAACACCTTCACTTGAGGATGAACCTATGTTAAAACTGAAGAGGCTAAGTGTGTCTTTTGCAGTGTTTTCCTTTGAATGTAAACTCTGTAAACTGAGGGGGTGGTGCTGTAGACACTGCTTGTTGCACATTTGCTCTCCTCTCCAGCCCCACTTTCTTGGCTGGCTTCAAGTTCCGCATCTCACTAGACCACCCCATAGTTCTTGAGTGGCCATCCTATCTTCAGCCTCACTCTACCTGCTGTCCACCTTCCATATCATGGTCAGATTACTCTTGCCAAAACTCTATTCTGACTGGGATTTCCCTATAGAAAGCCTTTCAGTCACTCCTGATCATGCTCAAGATACAGTCAAAGTTCTTCACCATTTTCTGCCCAATGTCCTCCATAATCTTGACTCTTCTTGTTTACTTTTGTTAAAAGGAAAACTTCGGCCAAATTACATTCAAAGGAGTTTAATTGAGCAATGAACAATTGGCAAATCGGGCAGACCCCAGAATCACAGCAGATTCAGAGACTCCAGGGATGCCTCGTGGTCAGAACAAATTTATAGATGAAAAAAAGGAAGTGACGTACTGGATTGGTTACAGGCTGACGTTTGCCTTGTTTGAGCACAGTTTGAACACTCAGCAGTCTATAAGTGGTTGAAGTATGGCCGCTGGGATCGGCCAAGACTCAGCTATTGTTACAGGCACATACTTCTAAGTTAGGTTTTAAATCTGGTCTGTGTATTAAGGTAGGTTACAGTTTGTCCACAAGGACTCAAATATAGAAGTATGGAGTCCTTCTCAGGCCATGTTTAGTTTGCTTTAACACCTTGCTTCACTCTACACTCTTCTCCTTCTTCTTTCATTGTAAACTCCAGCAGTGCCGAACTTTTCACATATCTCTGAGCACAATGTGCTACCTCAAGCCTCTAGAGTACCCTTCTCTTAGACCCTTACCCGTTTGTCCCCTAAGTTAATTCACACTCAACCCATCCAATAGATACATGGGTAGATAAAACTCTTATGCCACCTTCAGAACCCAATTCATAAAAAGTTAACAGGAAAAGTGGTATTTTTTTGTCATTTGTACTTGCCACATTTTATTACTAATGATATCCAAGATTTTTATTTGAATAACTTAACCTTTAGCTATTTTTAATTTTTATATAATTTTAAATAATCAATACATAAGATGTTTGCCTAAGAAGAATCATTTGTTTGTCATATATGGAGCAAAACTTTTTCTTCAGACTTACTGTCTTTTAATACCCTGTTTCAGTGAATAGACTTCCACTTCACTGTGAAGAATTTGCCTGTAGTTAAATTCTACCAAAGTTCTATTGTTGATTTTGGATGCTTTCAATTATTGATTAAGATAGTAATTAAGAATTATTTTCTACTTTTTAATAAATTTATATTCATTCATTTAACAAGAACAACAATAACAAAACCAAATTGATAAGTCACAGCCCGGAATTTAGAGCGGGTGCTCAATAAAACATTTCCAAGTGGAATGTTGTGCACCAGAATCCAGGTGATGAAGTTACAATCTTTCTATTTTCCTTTAAGTTTATTCATTCTGACTTTAATGGTTTCAGAAGCCTCAGATACTAGATGCAAGAAAAAACAAAAAAAAGCTAAGCAGGTAGCATTTTATCATCATTCTTAGTTTCTTTCAGAAGGTGCCTGTCCCATCATAAAGTGACCCAAGAAAACCAACCAAACCCCAAGTCTTCTCCATTCCAGAAGGACACAAGAAAGAACTACTTGGAACCTTTCCTGAGCTGGCCAGGCAAATGACAGGAACAGTTTACTTGTTCTCTTGAGTGCACTTGGTCCAGAACTCCTAAAGCATTGCCTACTAACACCTGTTCCCACACCTGCTGTGATAGATCTGGCCTCTTGAGCATATACCGGGTTAGTCTCAGGCTAATTTGGCCAGATTTTTTAGGGCCATTTCCATCCCAAGCACTACCAAGACCTTGGTCCTGCATTGGTTCATGACTGGTGCCCAGACTGGTGTGGAGAGAAGTAAAATACTGGCCACTGGCTTCAGTTTTCTGAGAGGTAATCTATATACCCTGTAATTTACCCATGTAAAGTATATAATTCAGCAGTTTTTAGTATATTTACAGAAAGATACAACTATCACCATCAATTTTATCAACCTCACTATTTCTCCATCCTCCCTTTGCTACTCACCCAAAGCCCAAGCAAATATCAATTCATTTTCTATTTCTATAGATTTCTCCATCATGGACTTTCATATAAATGGAATCATACAATATGTGGTCTTTTGTGAATTGCTTTCATTTAGTATGTTTTTGAGGTTCATCTATGTTGTATTACAAATATGTTCTATTACGTATGAAGGAATGAATGTTCTTCATTCCTTCTTATGGCTGAATAGTATTCATTGTATGTTAATATCATAAATATCAGTTGATGAATATTTGAGTTGTTTCTACTTTTTGGCCATTATGAATATGCTGCTATGAAAATCCAGGTACAATATTTCTTGCTCTTAGCATAGATAGCTTTTCTAGCAAAGCAGATTGCTTCTTATGCTAAACAAAAAATCAATTTGAGATATACACTATGGGAGAGAATTATTTTGAAATATCTTTGGTGGCTATTAAATCAGACAACAAATATTTGTTAGTTGTTATCATGTGTCAAATAGTGTTCTAGCAGGGGAGAGAACCAGATGCAGTTCCTATACTTAGGGAATTTATAGGCTTATGTGGGAACAGATAAAAAATGTGATTATGAAAGTGTAGAGTGATAATGCTTGGGACAGTATGGTAGCACAGAGAAGGAATACTTAGCAGGGGCAACAGATGTAAAATTGGAGAGGCAGAGAAATTAAAAGGTACTTTAATGGAATATGAGGTTTAAGTGGAGTCTTCACAGACTTGGGGAGAAAGGGAAGAAGGACATTACTAGCAGAGGTAGTCATTTATGCAAACAATTAGAAGTAAGAGAGAACAAGAATATATAAGGGAACTCCAAGAGGATCAATAACGCCAAAGAAATTTTTAGTAGGAAGTTAGTGTGGTAAGTAGATAGAGGCTGGATCATGGAATGCCTTGCATGCAATGCTGACAAATTTATATTTTATTCTGAAGACCATTTTTAATGGCCATTAAAAATGAAAAAAAAGGAACAGAACAAGATTTCAGTTTTCAAAATTCACCCTTGTGACAGTTGGAACAGATTAGAAGAGGTGAAACTGGATGCCAGAAGACTATTACAGTAGCACAAGCAAGGACTTACCAAAGCCAAAACCAAGGCAATGACAATAAGGATGGAGAGAAAAACAAATATTTCACAAACACTTAGAAAACACAACTCCAAAAATTGGGAGTGCAATTAAATGCAGAGTAAGCATAAGGAATAAAGATGGTGAGTAGGCAGGTAGATATAACTGAAGATGCCACCATTTCTGGCTTCAGAAACTGAATGGTGGAGCCATTAAACACCGAGATGGGAAATAAAGGAAGAAGAGATAGTTTGAGAGAGTGAAAAAATCATGTATGCAGAAGCCAAACTTGAGATGTCAGTGCATCAACCAGAGATGTCTTATCAGCCACTGAATATAGCATTTTTAATCCACAATTTTTTTCCAGGTTGAAGATACATATTAAGGATTAATAGTTATATACATGGGAAGTTGGAGTCATAAATGAAAATGCACGTATCCATGAAAATTTATCAAGATTGGTAATAGGAGGGAGGAAGTTTGAGGACAGAATTTAATAGAACATATAGCTTCTCGGCCTTTTGGCTAAGATCAAGTGAAGAGTTTAATAGAACACCAACACTGACACGGTACAAGGAAAAAGGGGACTTCAAGAAGGAGACTGAGAAAGAGTGTCTATCCAGAGAGGTAGGAAAGGAAAGAGTGTCAAGAAAGGCAAATGGTCAATAGTATCACACACAGCAGACAAGGTAATGGGATAAATAGGTTGGACATCCATTTTCCTTGGCATTTTAGAGTTGACTGAACTAGAAAACAGTCTCCACGGTGAGTTGGAGGGTGATGTCAGATAACAGTACACTAAGGAGTGAGGGAGAGAAAGTACAGGTTTTACTTTTAGAAGGTTGGCTGAGCAGGTGCAGAGGAAAGAGGGAAGAGAGATAAAGAGTGAAATTACACCAAAGGACAGTGTCTTATTTATATATAATTTTATTGCTTATTTTTATAGCTTTGTATGATTACAAAATTAATACGTGGCAACTGGGAAAATGTTCGAGAGATTCAGAAAGCTATAGTAAAGAAAAGCCTCCTAGAATGCAGAACAAAGGAGATAACTATCATTAACAGTAGGAAGATAAGGTAATAGGTAATTGTTTTAAATATTAATCAATATGTTTTTCATTTCTAGAAATTCCATTTTACATTCTATGTCCACCTCTGCTCTTTCCCTATTTAAACTAGCTAAGTGTCATCCATTGTTCCAGAGGAGGGCAGTTACAGCAAAAATTCTGAGCAAAAGAAAAAGCCCACTCTCAATTTTGAGATTCAAAAATCTCAAAATCCTGAGCAGATACAAATCTTGAAATTTGGATAAATTTGGAGTCCTGAACAGAGGTAAATCTTTGAGAAAAAAGTTCTGAGTCTTGGGAGTTGAGGTTCTAAAAGACCCTAAATCTGAAGTTTGTGGTTTAGTGCACTTTTTCCTACATAAACATGTATCTGGAGCTGGGGCAAAGGCTCAGAAGCAGAAGGAAGCCAGAGTGATAGAGGCGGTAAATGTCCTGAGAAGGGATTGAGAACCCTTAGCCATCCTGAGCTGAGCTATCCAGGAAAGGGATAAGGAGCAACAGAGGTTCCCACCACCATCATGACTCCCCACTTTATCTCCAAACTATTTTGCTCTCATTCTCTGCTTTGTTCACTGTGCTTGGGCCAAACGGATCTCTTTGCTCTTACTCAAGCAGGTCAAGCATGCTTCATGCTTGAATAAGAGAGCAAATGTAGCTCTTTCCTCTACCTGGAATCCTCTTCCCCCACACATCTATGGCTGCTGCCCTCACCTCCTTCTGCTCTCTGCTCAAAGGTCGCCTGATCAGGATGAGTTTCCCTGATCAGCCTTGTTAAAACAGCAACATCCCTTGCCCTAGCCTCCCTGTCCCCTTTTCTTAATTTGTATCCAAAACACTTACCCAAAATACTACATACTTTACTTATTATTTTATTGTATGTCTGTACCCAACAGAAATTAAGCTTTATGAAGTCAGGATGTTCTTGCTGCTTCTGCTGTGATTTTACTGCTTTGTTCATTGCTGTATTTCTAGAAACTTAGAACAATGATTGACATATGATACACAATCAAAAATTGTTGATTGACTATGTGAATGAATGAACAGCCTGGCAACTGAGTATTGATATCCCCTTTCCTGGAAACAACATAAGCTCCCCTAAAAACCAGTTGCTTCTCTGCAGAGAAAGGAAAGGAGACAAGATTTATATTAACTGAGAATACTCTGAATTAGTTAAATTTAACCTGAATTGACTCAGAATAGGTTTATGTCACTAGGCAGAAAGGACATGTAAGAAATTAGGTTTAGCTATAGAAAAATAAAGAAAAAAATACATTTGATTTACACATAACTTTGTGGCATGTGAGATTTGCCTGCTAAAAAGACACTAGCATTTGTATGTGTGTATTTAATTAAAGTTTATAAAAATTGAATCTGTATATGTCCCTCAACTGGCCCCTTTTGCCTAAAAGTGTGTCTCTTTCTATGTCAGTGGATACAGAGATTAATCCTATTCTTTTTTACTGGACCTGTAGCATTCTGTTTATATGAAGGCATACAAATATATTTATATTTAACAAAATCTATTTAACCAAACCTCTATTGACAGACAGTTAGGTTGTTTCTTATGTTTTATTCTGTCTAGAAATACTTGAACATCTTAGAGAACATCTTAGTTTCCATGCAATAAACGCAAGATAGAACTAGTCAATGAGGAATGCAAATTTAAAATATTAAACAATATTGATACATTGTAGAAAAGGGAGATTTTTCCAAGGCAAGATTTGAGCATAGTTCTATGCTCAGGAGAAAGAGGTAACAGAGATAAAGAAGATAAAGATAAGCAGGAAGGAATCAAAGGTAAACAGGAAGGAATTAAAGACAGAGCAAGTCCATGTAAACAGGGAGGGACCAGGATCCAAGTTGTCAGTAGAGGAGCCAAACTCTTGCACAGGAGGACAGGGAGGCAGTTGCTTTAAGATTGAAGAGGAGAAAAAGACCAAGCAGAATCAGATAAGTCTGTAGGCAGAGAATTCCATATGATACCTTCTTTTCCCTTTGAATAAGGAGATATGGCCAGGTTGAAATTTGAATCATGAATTTTTGCTGTGTGACTTTTTTGCAAAAATACTCCATAGTCAGATGAAAGACAGTGAAAAGGCAAATGGCTGGATTTATCCAGGGTTGAGTATTATTAGGGTAAGAGAAGCAAAAGACATTGGAAATGAAATGAAGTCATTGACCAGTGAGGGAGTCACTGAAAAATTGAATGATGAAATCCAGGTTAATTAAAGAAAGAAGTGAAGTGGGCATGGTGGCTCACGCTTGTAATCCCAGCACTTTGGGAGGCCGAGGCGGGCAGATCGCTTGAGCCCATGAGTTTGAGAACAGCTTGGGCAACATGGCAAAACCCCTTCTCTAAAAAAAAAAGAAAGAAAGAAAAACACAAAACAAAACAAACAAATTAGCCGGGCATGGTGTCGGTACCTGTGGTCCCAGCTGCTTGGGAGACTGAGATGGAAGAATCACCTGAGCTCTAGAGGTCGAGGCTGCAGTGAGCCGTTCCTGTACCACTGCACTCAAGCCTGGGTGGCAAAGCAAGACCCTGTGAAAAAGAAAGAAAGGAAGGAAGGAAGGAAGGAAGGAAGGAAGGAAGGAAGGAAGGAAGGAAGGAAGGAAGGAAGGAAGGAAAGAAGGAAGAAAAAGAGAGAGAGAGAAGGAGGAAGGGAAGGAGGGAAGGAGGGAAGGAGGGAAGGGAGGAAGGAGGGAGGGAGGGAAGGAAGGAAGAAAGAAAAAGAGAGAGAGAAGGAGGAAGGCAAGGAGGGATGCAAGGAGGCAAGGAGGGATGCAAGGAGGCAAGGAGGGAAGGAGGAAGGGAGGGGAGGAAGGAATGAAGGAAGGAAGGAAGGAATGAATGAAGGAAGGAAGGGAGGAAGGAATGAAGGAAGGAAAGGGGAAAAGAGAAAAAGAAAGGGAGTGAATCCAAAAAGGAGCCATAAGATTGAGAGGGAAGAAAGGCACAAGGAAATGGAGGACTTGAGATAGAATGGAGTGAGAAAGCATGGGAGTTGGAAAATGGGGAGTTCGAGTTAGAGGGTGGGATACTGCTGATGAAACTTTCAGATGAGGAGTGGTCCCGGACAAAGGTCAGTCCCGGGGTGTAACATTGCTGTGCCTGCCCTGCTTGGAGTCTAGTCCCACTATCTAGAAACCCACAGAGCAAAAACTTTCCTCCAAGTCCCCATTGCTCTGCCTCAGATGGAAGTCTTCCTCTTCCTTAGGTAACTGAGGGTAAGAAGATCCATTCCTTTCAAGGGAAGCTCCACCCATATCACAGGAGTGTGGAGTGGCCCTTTGTCTCTAGGACAAAATCAGAAAACAACAGTCCAGCATGATTGTATTTCCCAGATTCTGTGTTAATCAGCTTAAAATAAACACCAGATGCCGTACACAGTTTATGTAATGGAAAAGCTCAAGTGGAGCTTCAGCAGTCCTCGGCTGACTCCTTTGTTGATCTCTCCACCATCGTGCCCTGAAGATGAAAATCCATATTTTATCTACCATGTCCTGCATTTTCATTCCCAATCTTCAGTGAGCAACTGAGGTTGTGCATGCACACACACACACAAGCACACACACACCCTTCCACAAGAACAAACAATGGTTTTCAAACACAGCATGGTCTAAACCAGGGATCAGCAAACTTTTTCTGTCAAGGGTCAGATAGTAAGTATTTTTAACTTTGTGGGCCACATGTCTCCATTAAAACTCTGCAATTCTGTCCTTATACAAAAGCAGCCACAGACAATATGTCAGTGAATGTGCATGGCTGTGTTCCAATACAATTTTATTTATGAACACTAAATTGAATTTCACATAGTTTTCACATGGCATGACATATTCTTCTTTTGATTTTTTTCCAACCATTAAAAAATATAATAAACCATGCTTAGTTTGCAGGCAGTGCAAAAACAGGTGCTAGGCCAGATTTGCCCTATGCGTAGTTTGCACTGGTCTAAATTTATACGGTCATGCACCGCATAAAGAGCTTTCGATCAACAAAGGATTGCATATATGATGGTGGCTGCATAAGATTAAAATGGAGCTGAAAAATTCCTATTGCCCAGTGATATTGTAGCCATTGTAACATCATAATGCACACATCACTCACATGTTTGTGGTGATGGGTGATGCTGGGGTAAACAAACCTGCACTGTCAGTTGTATGAAAGTATAGCACATACAACTAGGTACAATACATAATACCTGATAATAAACAACTGTTACTTGTTACAATACATAATACCTGATAATAAACAACTGTTACTTGTTTATGTCCTTAATATATTATACTTTTTGTTATTTTACAGTATATTCCTTCTACTTATTTTAAAAAAATCAAATGCAAAACAACCTCAGGCAAGTCCTTCAGGAAGCATTCCCGAAGGCATTGTTATCACAGGAGATGACAGTTCTATGCATGTTATTGGCCCTGAGACTTTCCAGTGGGACAAGGTGTGGAGGTGGAAGACAGTGATAATCATAATCCTCAGCCTGTATAAGCCTAGGTTAATGTGTCTGTGTCTTAGTTTTTAACAAAACAAGTTTAAAAAGCAAAAAAAAAAAAAAAAGTTAAATAGAATAAAGCTTAAGGATATTAAGGAATAAAATGTTTTTGTACAGCTACACAATGTATTTGCATTTTAAGCTAAGTGTTGTTACACAAAAAAGTGTTATTACAAAGGAAAGTAAAATATTTTTATAAATTTAGTGTAACCTAAGTGTACAGTATTTATAAAGTCTACAGTGGTGTGCAATAAGGTCCCAGGCCTTCACATTCACTCACCACTCACTGATTCACCCAGAGCAACTTCCAGTCCTGCAAGCTCCATTCATGGTAAGTGTCCTATACAGGGGTAGTTTTTATCTTTTACACTATATTTCTACTGTACTTTTTCTACATTTAGATCTGTTTAAATATACAAATACCATTTTGTTACAGTTGTCTACAGTATTCAGTGCAGTTACCTGCTGTACAGCTTCACAGCATGGGAGCAGTAGGCTATATCATCTAGCATAGGTGTGCAGTAGTCTGTACCATCTAGGTTTGTGTAAGAACACTCTATGATGTTTGCATGATGATAAAATAGCCTGACGACATATTTTTCAGAGGTATCTTCATTGTTAAGTGACTTATGACTATACTTAGAAAAGAAAAGTGGCTGGGCGCTGTGGCTCACACCTGTAATCCTAGCACTTTGGGAGGCTGAGGCAGGAGGATCACTTGAGCCCAGGAGTTTGAAACCAGCCTGGGCAACATGGTGAAACCCAGTCGCTACAAAAATCACAAAAATTAGCCTGGTGTGGTCGTGCATGCCTATAGTTCCAGCTACTTGGGAGGCTGAGGTGGGATGATCACCTGAGCCTGGGAAGTCAATGCTGCTGTGAGCCGGGATCATGCCACTGCACTCCAGCCTGGGTGACAGAGTGAGACTCTGCAAGAAAGAAAAGAAAAGAGAGAAGAGAAGAGAAAGAGAGAGAGAGAAAGAGAGGGAAGGGAAGGGATTTCAGTCTAAAGGAAACACTTTCTGTAGAGATGCAATGGTTTCCTAAATAGAGAAAAGTTTCATTACCTAGTTCATTCTATCTCCTTGGAGCCAAATTGTGTCAAACTTCCTCATTTTAAAGATTGCCTTTGCACTAGTTGGGAGAGGTTTCTCCAGAATAAAGTGACACTGTGCTTAAAAGATAAAACTTAAGTCTCCACCTCTTAAGATATAGAAAACTGTTTGCAGTTTACAAACGGATACTTTTTTTTTCATTTCTTCACACAAAGGTACAAAAAGTAGTGGAGTCTGGTCTTAGTCAAGGTCACTTATCACATAGAAAGAACTTTACATTATGGGAATGCCGGTGACACAGGCTGCTCCCTGAATGGAACTCAGATCTGATTTTATGTTCTTACTGCAAGAGCCATTTAGAATCCATTTTGCACTAGAAGGAGGGCTTAGCTAAATAAAATCTGAGGTCCCTTGCCACTCTAAGAGACTAATAATACCCTGGTATAGAAGTAAGTCTTCTCCAACATCCATCTTTTAAAAATACAAGTTTAGAACAAGTTCACGTCACTGAATTTTTAAATTTATGACTCTGTCATTCTAAGGAATAATTGAATTTTGGTGGCCAAAGAGACCTTATAGATGATCTTACCTGATGGTCCCCTAAACTGGCTATGCATCAGTACTTTAGAATAATATAGATCCCTGGGTCCCAACCCAGAACCAGATTCCAAGGAATTTCCATTATTTAATAATGTCTTAGTATATTCTGGTTGCTATAACAAACCACCCTAGACTGGGTGGCTTATAAACAACAGAAATGTATTTCTTCCAGTTCTGGAGGGTGGGAAGTCCAGGTTCAAGGTGCTAATAGATTTGGCATCTGCTGAGGGCCTACTTTCTCATAGATGGCCCCTTCTTATGGTGTCCTCTCAGTGAAAGGGCAGATCAGTCTCCCTGGGGCCTCCTTTATAAGGGCACTCATGCCATTCATGAGGGGTCCACCCTCATGACTTAATCACTTCCCAATGGTTCCACTTTCTGGAACCATCACATTAGAGGTTAAGATTTCAACATATTAATTTTAGTGGAACACAAACATTTGGATCATAGCATTTAATAACTAGACAAAATGTACCAGTTAAGGTCCAGTCAGGAAAACAGAAACTACATTAAGCCTTTTAGCAGACAAAATTTAATACTGATAACTGGTTACATACATGTTGGAAAATCAAAAGAGTAAAAAAAGAACACGGAAGGAGCCCAGAGATGACACTTGTAGGAAGCAGTTGCCAGGGAATTAAAGGGAAGGAGCTGGAGCTACCAGGACCTGGAAGCTCCAAGGAGGTTCCCCAGTGAGTTGATGCTCAGTCCCCTGAGAAAGAGGTACTGCTTAGCTGCTACAGAGGGGTGTGAAGTAGCGGGTTCTGAAAATGCCTAGAAGTAAGCAACTCATCCCAAATTCCAGGTAACACCCTCTCCCTCCATTTTCATCAGATAGCCCAGGCTCTGTTTCAACACCAATTGTACCAGTTTGCATCATAGTCCATCTTATAAATGACCACAAATCTTTTTAAAACTGGGCAGGAAAATATATCCTGCAAAACATTTTTATGCTTCACCATGCATCATATTTTTCAAGGTCCTTTGCCAAAAAGATATTTTTGAATTTCAGAATCAATCAGAGGTTACCTCTTTTCTATTCATGTTTTAAGACCTAAACCTTGCCTTCACACTTGGGCTATTGGGTTACTGGGGTATTTTCTTTTTCTTTCCTTTCTTCCTTCTTTTCCTCCCTTCCCCTCCCTTTCTTCTTGTTCTCCTTTTATTTATGGATTTTCCTTTTTGTTTTTAAATCAAAACCGTGTGTGTGTGTGTGTGTGTATGTGTGTGTGTGTATGTGTGTGTGTGTGTGTGTGTGTGTGTGTATGTGTGTGTGTGTGTGTGTGTTGGAAATAGGAAGGGGTACACTCTGTAAGGGGGTTTTAAGTATAAACTTTATTTTAAAAAAACTTTAAAGTTTTTCTCTTTTAATGAAAGCCAAATGTTAGAAATAGTAATTAAAATGTTTACATTAAAGTGGATTGCTAGATCTACACTGTAGCCAAGCCTGGCAGCTTTTGATAAATTAAAATGAGCCATACAGGCTGATCTTTTTTTGCTAAAATTCCACAGTGTCCAGAAAGCAAATCTGCTCCACACACCACTCTTGTTTCAGATCTTAGGATAAACTAAGCAAACAAAATGCCTTCCAACCTAGCAAAATGCCCAGTGGATCTCAAGAAACTGGAAGTTATTATCACTGGGAAAGGATGGCTTTGGAGAGCAGGAATGTCAGAATTTTTATGTAAAGTTTGACCTGCGGGCTCCTTCATTATGGAAAACATTACTCTGTGCCATTCAGGTGAGGATTATGACACCTTGATCAGTCCCAGGCATCATGAATACATTTCAGAAAGTAAAAATGAAGGGGCGGAGAGGAAGCTTTCCTAATTTTCTCTAAATAGCCTTGTTTAAAAAGTTCTCACAGACCCCAAAAAGCACTTGTTTCATACCATCCCAAATGCATAAACCTTCTCTAGTCTGGAAACGTATCATTTGGAAAGTTTCCAGACCCTCTGGTGCCACAGATGTCTGGCAAAATATCTTTGGAGTCTGCATAGAATCCCTCCATGCAGTAATGTAGAGTAATGCCTTCTAAATGAAATAAAGGAATTGTCGGTGAGCAAATCTTGCTGTTGTTCTCCTCTATTTAAATCAGACTTTCTGACCAAAGAATAAGTCATTCCATGGTAACCCCAGAATTTGCAATATGTTTGGAAATACAAAGATTACCTGGGGAGCTTTGAAAAACACTGATGGCTCCAATCCATACCTAGAGAACTGCAAGGGGGCTGAGCATCAGTATTCATTGAGAGCATTCACATGCACTCCCTCCCAGTAATTCTAATGGACAGAGGGTTAAGAATTGCTGGCTGTTGAGGGATGTCTGGTTTTTAGACTCTGTATTTTAATTATTAAGGGATTTTCTTTATTGTAGTCCACTGACTTTAGCATCTCACTTGGCCAAATAGCCTTCCCTTTGTACAGCAGAGTCGGATGCTTGGGATTGTCGTTGTTAAGTGATCTGTAGGCCTACATGTCACTGCTGTGTCTATGGAGTGTTCTGAGATTCTCTAAGGGTAGCCAGGATTCTTCAAAAGAAAAGGTATTTAACTTGATTGCTTTGAAAATATTCAGTAAGTCTAGGTCTTAACGTACAAATAGTTCTCAAGGCCGTGTTGAGCACCTTAAAAATCTATCCTCGATGTATAACAAACAAAAATAGCCAAAGACTCGTTTTCAGATATTAGAGGATTACAGAGCTTTTTGCTCTTAGAGAAATTCAAGAATAGCACAGTTTCTAGTCTGGCCTGTGTGTGTGTGTGTGTGTGTGTGTGTGTGTGTGTGTGTGTGATTTACATTCTTTTAAAATGAAAAAAATTGTATCAGCAATATCCATACCTTTATAAACATGAAAGAATAAATAGCCTTATGAAGGCTTACATACATATGGTATGTAAGATTCATACAAAAATAATCTGTGTTAATGCTTCTTCTGCAGGATTTGTGGCAGATTAGCTTTAAAAAAAAGCCTGCCAATATATTAATATTCAAACTGGGAAACAATTCTCTTCTGTCCACTCCACAGCGGAAAAAAAAAAAAAATCACAATCTTTTCAAATTCTACTTAAAAAGCTATAAGAGAGCAAAAACCCTAAGGAAAGTTGAGAGAAATACAAAAAGCAATTTTTAAAATGAAACAAAAATGTTTTTTTTGTAAGACTACTACTAAACAAGAAACCCAGTCAAGTTCTTACCCCCTTGTCTGTGCATGTTTATTCCTGTGCACTAAATAAACTGGATTGTGCAATTCCAGGATAGAAAATCTTTCAACATTAAGTGACTTTTTTTCCAGGTGAGAATTGGGTTACATAATGAACAATTTTACAATAAATGTATATATTCTCTCTTATTCTGATTCTGTTTACTGTCTCCTACTTGTCCAAATGCAGAAGAGCTCTGGAATTGAACATAATATGGGGCGAAATCACCTCGTAAGTACCGTAATCATAGTCCAGGAGGAGTTATTTTCACTGATTTACTAAGAAATCAGCAATGTGTTCCTACCAACACATTAGCCCTCAGTTACCCTGTACTGAGAGAAAAAACAAAGCATGAGTGACGTGAAGTACATTGAAGTGAAGCAGTGCCAGAGGTAGAAAAGGAAAGGCAACAGTTGGCCAAGCACTTGGGAAGTTTTCTCTATGATTAGCTTTAATTTTTAATACTCAAATGTGACTGTATCTGTTTGCCATAACAGCTGTGCTTTACCCCCATAACAGGAAGAACAGCCAACACAAAACATCAACATCCACAGTAAATCTTATAATTCATATTGAAACTCAAGTCCAGTGTTGTACCTCATTATGAGGTTAATAGAAAATTGTTTTCACTGTATAATGAAGACTGCTATAGGTCAATATTTAATTATGGTGAAAAAGAACAAATTCTGGAGCCAGAAGGATATGGGTTCAATTTTGTTTTCACAAGTAACTATCTATTTTGCTCAAGTGACTTTAAGCAAATCATTTTACCCTCATGGCCCCACTTTCCTTCCCTGTAAAATGGGGACAATGATACCCATCTTGTAGAAATAAAATGCCCTTTGAAGGATTAGGGATAATATATGTAAACATATTTATTTGCTACTGCCTAGCACATAGTAGGTGCTCAATAAATACTAGGTGCTCAGTGAATAGTGGCTACTATTTTTTATTACTCCTGTGAAGAAAAGTAGTCTGGTGCATGGCATATGAAAGGTACTCAATAAAATTAGTTGCTTCTAAAATACCTTTGTCTAAAATATTTACTTACATCTTTTTTGGTCTAACATTTAGACCTAAGTTAAACTCACAATTAACTGACAGTATAAACCAGATTAAAAGAAATACAAAATCATATAAATGTAAAAAATATACAATGAGACACATTTAAGAGAACATTAAGTCTGATGAAACTGAGTTTATCTGGCAGGCCGACCTTGAAGACCAGCAAAGTAGAAGCAGATTTCCAGGGCTCTGTTTTCTCTTCCCAGCTGTTCCACTTGGTCATGACATGAGACTAGGCAAAGGCAATCACCAAAACCAACATGCAGAGAAAAACTTCAATCTGGATCTAAAAGAGCCACATGAGGGAAATGCCAAAGGCTCAGTCAAGGGGTGGCCAAGAGCTGAGAACCAGGGAGAGTAATCACAGTGATTAGAAAGATGGAGAGGTTGAGATGGGAGGGCGGAGGAGGGGGCCAACAGAAAGAAATAGGGAGGAGGGGGACTGACTGAGGCTGCTGAAAGGCACCTTTCTCATCCTGAAGGCCGTTTTGGGTTTTTTTTTTTTTGGAGATGGAGTTTTCGCTCTTGTTGCCCAGGCTGGAGTGCAGTGGTGCGATCTCGGCTCCCTGCAACCTCCCCTCCAGGATTCAAGCGATTCTCCTGCCTCAGCCTCCCGAGTAGCTGGGACTACAGGCACGTTCCACCATGCCCAGCTAATTTTTGTATTTTTGGTAGAGACAGGGTTTCACCATGTTGGCCAGGCTGGTCTTGAACTCCTGACCTCAGCTGATCCGCCCACCTCGGCCTCCCAAAGTACTGGGATTACAAGCGTGAGCCACTGCGGCTGGCCATCCTGGAAGCCTTTTTAAAAAAATACTTGTCATGGTAAAATAAAACAAAAAACCCACACAAATTCATACCTTAATTAGTTATAAGGTGAACACCCAATAACTGCCACCCAGGTCAATAAATAAAAGTTTGTCAGCATCCCTGAAGCACCTCCATTAGCCTCATTCCAATCTCAGTGCCCTCCCTCTTCCCAGAAATAACCACAACCTAACTAGCACGGTAATCACTTCCTTCTGTTTCTTCACAGTATTATCACACAGAGGCATCTTAGACACTCTGGTTAAGACTTGCCCTTAAAAAAAAGAAAAAAAGGACATGTCTCTTAAGTCACCTTTATTCTAGAGACTTCTCTATCCATGTCTTTTCTTTGCAATATATGTGTTGAAGAACTCAGGGCATTTGACCTGTAGAATTTCCCTCAGTCTGGATTTTGCTGAATGCACACTCATGCTACATTTCAACATTTCCTCTGTCCTCCGTTTTTCGCAAATTGGCAACTGGATCCAGGGAATTGATCAGACTCAAATTCAACACTTTTGGCAAGTTCATAGGTGGTAGTATGTTCTTTCATTGGGAGGTACGAGATGTACCTCTTTATGTGATGTCAGTAGCCTTTGATGCTTGATGCCTAGATCCATTAATTGATTAGGGATTGAAGAATAATTATATTCTAATTCTATCATTTCTTTTACATTTACTGCCTAGAATACTTTTAAAAAGAAATACTCCTTTCCTTTACTTTAGATTACCCCCATACTATAATTCACACAGAAAAGACAGGATAATTGCTTTGTCTTTCCCTTTATTTTCCAGTTTTCAAAATAATGAATTGTTTCTCTATCATCCTCTGAAGATAACCGATCAATTTATTTTTCCATATTACTATGAACTCATTAATGTAAACATAGTTGATGGCTCTGGCTGCTTTTATCAGACTGCTCCTGTGTGCACTGAGCTACTCCTCCAGTGTTTTAAGGACAATGACTGATAGCCGATGTCAGATAAGTACTTATTTCTTACCCCTTTGTTCATGGGTACCAATAGAAAGTTGGAGTTGGATAGAGTTGCTAATTCCTGATAATACTGCCTTGATAAAACAGTTTTATGAACCTGGCCTTTACATTTGTACTAAATAAAATGGCAACACTTCCAGATACTGGAAAACATAGAATATTGCAAATTCATTCTAAGTTGATTACTCTCCAAAAAGTATGCATAATTTCCAAGTTTACTGAAAACAAGTAAATAAACCTTACAGCCTGGGAGTCATGGAAAAATAAATACAAGGCATCCAACCAGCAGAGGGAGTGCAAGTTAACTGACAAATCCCATCTCCCAAGCTCTGTTTTCCTATTGGTGAGTCACTGATAATGTTTTGGAGAGAAGAAAGATACCAGGAACAAGACAGGACATATCTGTGCTACTTTGTTGTCTGTTAGAGGCAAACTACACTGAAAGAAAAATACAACAGTAAGGGAAAAGGTATTCTTTTGAATCTCATGGGAGCCTTCTTTGCTCAGAATTCAACACATTGTTGTCCACAACCTGACTGATAATCATCTTGGAAAATCAGGAAGGAAGAAAATATAATTATCTCACTTTTTACAAATTTGAAACAGAGACATCAAGCGGTGACATGAATTCCCTAAAGTCACATCAGTTGAAGGGCAGAGACTCCACTTAATGTTAAACCTCCGAATCCCATCCTGGTTTTCCACATAGGACCTTAGTCAATGACAACTTTTCAAAAGGGAGAAGAACTTACGAATGCACTTTGTAGCTTTTCTACTTGTCTTTACTTATAATGATCCAGTCAAGGCAAAAGCAAGAGCTTAGGAATTCAGAGCATCTGAGCACATCCTGATTTCTTTGCAAATTTTCCTCTGGGGTTGGTGCTTTAATTTTCAATCAGTCTGAGTCAATAACGTATGGTTGTCAGTGCCATTGTTGACTCTCACAATTTCTTGTCTCAACCTCACAGCTCCTACAGCTTGGGGCCCGGGGTCAGTGGCAGGGGTTTTGGTTTGGGGCTTTCTATGTTAGCATAATAGGGCAGGTCAATCTCTTGTGTATCAATGAATTCTGGACTAAACTGATCTATCAAGTGTTATAGACAAATGAAGACCTTGAAGGATGGAAAAAGGCTCTCTGGAAGTCTCTCCTGCTTTTCCATTTCATTGAATCCACAGTCTCTTACTTGCTCCCCACAGAGATCCAACTACAGCTGAATAAGAAAGAAAAGTCACATGAGAAGAATGGAATGCTCTTACAATATTTTCAGGCTTCAGTGTATACTGAATTCCATTCACACAGTTCTGCAGGAGGTTTGGCCCATCTTCACAGAGCATGCCACAACTCTTGCTTATTGCAACAGATATGTACATTTAAGGGCTGACAATAATTACAAGAAAAAAAAACTGAGAGCTCTTTGCATAGGATCCTTGAAGTAGGCTTTCCCTTTTTCTTTTGTTGATACTGGTTTTAGAAAAATGATGATAAACCAGTGTTAGAAAGTTCAAATCTTTCCCAATTTGATGAACTTTTAATTGTGCACCTAATTCAAACCAATTTTAGAGATCATAGGGCTACTTCTAACTTTCCAAGAAGCTAATAAAAAGACTGAGAAAAGTTTTCAAACAATCCACCATTATTTTTAAAGAAATAAAATGAATATGGAGATAAATTTTTTATGAAAATAACAACCTTCCCTGGAGACACAGGCTAAAAAAATGAGAGCTTCCTGGTGGTGGCCAGAAATGAATGAGCTCTGTTCTTGCTTTCATTGAGTTTATAAAGAGTACAGTTGATCACTTGCATGTTCATTTGCCCTCATTCTGTGAACCTAATCTGTCTATCCCACAACAGACAGCAAGGCCTTCTAAAGCTTGTTCTTTCCAGGCCAGGAGGCTTCAACCCAGAGGCAAGTTTTCCAAAACATTCAGATCTACTAGGCTTATTTAGCTGAGTGGAGTACAGAGTTAATGAAGTCAAGGTCATTAATTCCATCTTAATCCAATCCAGCTAATCTTGTCCTCCTGTGTGTTCACTGAATATATCCCCACCAAATGGATCCCCACTGTCATTGTAAATCCATTAGTCACTAGGAGGAAAGGGTAGGTGGATATGGATGGAGACTGACTGACTCTCCTAAAATCCTGTCTCAACCATTTCATAGCTATGTAGATTTTAGTAGATTACTAAATTTTCTTGGTGCTGCCATTGTCTCACCATAAAATAGGGATAATTATAGCAACTACCTCATAGGGTTCATGTAAAGATTTAATGAAATTACCCATACAAAATGTCTAACACAATGGTAGACACATAGCAAAAATGAATTGTCAATTTTTACTTCAATTTGTTGTTGTTGGTATTATTGCTGTTATTGTTATTCTTGCTATCGAATGACATCTCAAAGCACATGCCATCCATGGTGCTAATTTTATGTAAGTCTGTGTTGTAGCTAGGATTCCTTTAGCATTGGTACATATTGGCTGTAAAACTCATATCCACAGGTGCATAGATTCAAGAGCAGTCACTACATCTTCCTGAACATGCAGCAGAGCCAGAAAACCTATCTCAAAGCCACTTCACACATCACACACTTAAATCAGTCATATGAGCAGCAAATAATTAATTGGTGGTCTGCTGTGACTTTTCATCTGCTGAGGATATCTTCTCTTCTAGTGATGAAGCCTAAACAGATATAATAACAGAGTAGGCCAGGCGTGGTGGCTCACACCTGTAATCCCAGCACTTTGGGAGGCCGAGGCAGGTGGATCATAAGGTCCAGAGACTGGGACCATCCAACTTGGTGAAACCCCATCTCTCCTAAAAGTACAAAAATTAGCTGGGCATGGTGGTGTGTGCCTGTAGTCCCAGCTACTCAGGAGGCTGAAGCAGGGGAATTGCTTGAACCTGGAAGGTGGAGGTTGGAGTGAGCCGAGATCATGCCACTACACTCCAGCCTGGAGACAGAGTGAGATTCCATCTCTAAATAAACAAATAAATAAATAAATAAAAAATAACAGAGGAGCATGGTACAATTCAAGACGTGAAAAATGTGGTCTCTTTTAATAAGTCCATAGTATAGCTATTTATTGATCTTTGCCTTTTGGGAGAAGAAGAGAGTTGGACTAGAAAAGTTTTATTTTGTTTTGTTTTGTTTTTAAAATAAAACATGTTCCTGGCTTTACACTGCAGAAGTAAAAAAAAGGTGACAAATGGTAGTTTAAAGAAATAACAATATGGGCCGGGCACGGTGGCTCACGCCTGTAATTCCGGCACTTTGGGAGGCCAAGGCAGGTGGATCACTTTAGGTCCAGAGTTCAAAACCAGACTGGCTAACATGGTGAAACCCCATCTCTACTGAAAATACAAAAATTAGCCGGGTGTGGTGGCACACACCTGTAATCCCAGGTACTCGGGAGGCTGAGGTGGGAGAATCACTTGAACTCGGGAAGGGGAGGTTGCAGTGAGCTGAGATCACACCACTGCACTCCAGCCTGGGTGACAGAGCAAGACTCCGTCAAAAAAAAAAAAATAGAAGAAGAAGAAGTATCAATATGTATTTCAGATAATCCCCATACCAAATTTCAAGTGTTTATCTATACAATCTAAATGCAATCAATAATTATTTAGCCCTCTTTAGCTTGGATATGGAACCTAGCTAAGAAGTATATCTTAATATGAACAGAAAAAAGATTCCAATTACTTCTTTACATTTTAGCAAAAGCAATAACTAAAATGGAGCAGTAATTAATCTTATTTAAACCCCTGATCTCTGGACAACTCCTCTAATGATTCTGATTCAATAAGAATGAAGTAGGGCCCAGAAATCTCAGTTTTAACACTCATTCTGATGATTCTTATGATCTAATACATCAGAGACATTGGTCATCTTGTTTTTGCTTTTCCACCATCTCTTCCCTCTTCTAGTAAGAATACCTCAGTTTTCCTTTGAGAAACCACTTTTTCCCAACTCTCAGTCCCTGCGGGTGGGTCTGGCTGATTCTACCACCAGCTTCATGAGGAGCTGCTATGATCTGAATGTTTGTGTCCTCCCAAATTCATATGTGGCCACCTAATCTCCAGTGCAATAGTGTTAAAAGCTGGGAACCTCATGAAGTGGTTAGGTCATAAGGGCTCCACCTTCATGAATAGGATTAGTGCCCTTATAAAAGAAGCCTGAGGGAGCATGTTTGTCCCTTCTTCTGCTCAAGAACACAGCAAGAAAGAGTCATCTATGAAGCAGAGAGTAAGACCTCACCAGACACTGAGTCTGCAGGTGCCTAGATCTTGATCTTCCCAGCCTCTAAGATTGTGAGCAATTTCTGTTGCTTATAAGTTTCCCAGTCTGAGGTATTTTGTTATAGCAGCCCAAATGGACTAAGACCTATTGGGGGTCTTGATGCTAGATCTGTCCAGTCATTATAATCAAGCAGTCAGTATCTCTGGTCACATTGATTGATTCAGAGGTAAAAGCAAATCTCAATCCTGAGATGATTTGAAACCATCACAAAGAGGAGCTCTCTTTCCTCTGGGTTTGGAAAAATGTGTCCACCTGGAAAAAAAAAAAAAGACAACACAGAGGGGGAAACAAATGGAGAAACGTGAAAGAGAAAAAGCAGGAAAGGATCTATATGACCTCATTTGGAGTCTTAGATTCAAATGATTTTTTGTTTGTTTTCAGTAAAAACACAATTCCATGGCGTCAGCAATAGAAGAAACAAAATGGAAACACAACTCAAGTTTCACAAATTCAGATGGAAATGTAAAAGACTTGAGTTATATAACCCCTTAATGACTATTTTCTATGAGTTTATTAAATTGGCATAGGAAACTATGGTACTCAGATTATACAACATAAGAATAAATAGCCCAGCTTTTAGAGTTAACGGACTTGAACTTTAAAATTACTGTAATATATATTGAAAAAACAGATAACAAGATGAAGAACTTCACCATAGAACTAGAACTAATAGAAAAAATAGCACGTGGAAATTACAGATTGAAAAGGTACAAAAATTGAAATCAAGGACACAATAGATTTAACTGCAAATTTAGTACAGCAGAAAAGAGGACTAGTGAACTGGAAGATAATCAGAAAATGTCTAGATCACAGGGATTTAAATAAGGAAAATATGGAAAATTGTGTATGAAATAAGCTGAAAAGATATAATGTATATATAATTAAAGAAGAAAAATAAAAAAGAAAGAGTATGAAGCAGAAGCAATATTTTAAGATAATGGCTAAATATTTTCTAAAACTGACAGGGAACATTAAGCCACAGATTCAAGAAGCACTGTAAATCCCAAGGAGGAGCAATACAAAGAAACCACACTTAAACACCTAATAGTTAAACTGATGAAAACCATAAAAACTGAGAAAATATTAAAAGCAGCTAGAGGAAAAGGACACACTACCTCCAAAGGAACAACATAAAATAACTGACTTCTCACAGAAATTATGGAGGTCAGGAGACAATGGAAAAATGATGCCAACAAATATAAATAAAGTGTAATAAATGAAGAGGGGCATCAACAAGAATGGTGCAGTAATGACCTATGAAAATATGCCCTTCCATAAAAGTAATAAAAACATTGGCAAAGTATCCAAATCAACTTTTAAGGACTCTAGAAATTAATCAAAGTCTTGCAATAATCCAATGAGGGCTTATCCAAGGAAAAATCATTGAATCTTTGTAAGAACAGCAGTATCTGTGGCATTTTAATTTGCTTAATCCCATGCCCCTCTCCCTGATTCCACAATATCCTTAAAAACCAAAATCCCCACAATTATAGTGAAACCAGAAGCCTAGCAGCCATTGATGGTAGCAGAATAGAATCTGATCTCCCCAAAAGCACCATACTCAGAGAATTGTTATTATCTATGTTGGTCTGTTAGTTTCCCGGAAACTCCATTAGGAGGTCTTGTCTTTATTTGACCTGAAACCTCACTTAATGTGAGCATCCTTTTCCACAACATATTTGTCCAACAATTCAGCAACAATTATTTAACATTGCAGCTGCCTGAGGCAGTGCTAACGGTTGTGGCAAGAAAAAAAAAAAGAAAAGAAAAGAAAAGAAAAAAAAGCAGCAGCTGAGAAGGAAGATAAATATATGGCAAATAAACACTTGAAAAGATACTTAACATCATTTTATTGGGAAATTCTGTATTAAAACAATAAAATGCCACTACTTATTCTATTAGAATAGCTAAAATTCAATAAACTGACAATACCAAATGTTAATGAGGTTGCAGAGCAACAGGAATGCTAATTCATTGCTGCTGGGAATGCAAAAAGATGTAGCTACTTTGGAAGACAGTTTGGAAGTTTCTTACATCTTACCATATGATCCAATAATAGCACTCCTAGGTATTTACCCAATGATATGAAGAATTATGTCCACACTAGAACCTGCACGTGAACGTTTACATCAGCTTTATTTATAATCACAAAACACTGGAAACAACCAAGATGAATAGATAAGTGAATGGATAACCATACAATAGAATGTTATTCAGCAATAAAAAAGAAATAAGCTATCACCCATGAGAAGACATGCATATTCCTAAGTGAAAGAAACCAGTCTGAAATGTCTACGTTTGTATGATTCCAATTATACAACATTCTGGAAAAGACTTAAACATAAAGACAGTTTTAAAAGTCATGGATTCCAGGGATTTGGGGGTGGGGTGGTAAGGGATGAATAGATTAAACACAGAGAAATTTTAGGATGGGAAAACTATTCTGTATAATACTGTAATGGTGGATACATGACATTATGCATTTGTCAAATCCCAAGTGACTTTACAGTACAAAGAATGAGCCTTAATATATACAAATTATTTTATAAAATCATTTAGGAGATTGGGGGAATTCCAGGAAAAAATACAAACTGTGAATAGAGAATCTAACTGTATTACAAATGCATGACATAACCTCACTGAAGTGAGCATGCAAAAAAGGTGCTCGCCTAAGTAGCTTCAGAGTCTACACAACTGAAGGTAAAAGGAACTGCACATAAGCACTGTAGTCAATTAATTACAATAAAAAATGAAAGAAAAAAGAGATAGAACTGGAGAAGGAGATGGCCATTGGGTGTTTAGAAAAGCTCTGACATATTTCTGGTAATCCAGAAGGCCACACACCTGCATAGGGTTTTGTGCATGCCCAGGAAAGAACTGAGAAGGCCTGAAGCTCTTACATCTAGCTAACCTTGAGGTTTTACACAAGCAGAAAGTGAGGCTAAAGCAGAGTTGTAGACTTCCTGCCAACATACATGCACAGAGACCCTTGAAAAAGGATTGGAAATGAATTGATTCCAATCATTTAAGAAAATGTCTATCCAATTATTATTTGATCACTAAGTGAACTAAGCAGAGACTTCAGTGATCACATAACAAAGTATCTACACATTAAAGATTTTTTTCAGGAAAGTCACTAGACAACAAATTGTGATGATAACAACAAACTCTAGGGCAGGGGAAATCTGATTTCCAGAGTTGTCTAATTGCATTATGTAAAGTGCTTGGTTTCCAAAAAAAAAAAAAAAAAACAAATAAACCAGGAGACATACAAAGGAAAAGGCAGCTATAGTTTATACACAGGAAAAGAAGCAGCCAACAAAAACTGTCCCTAAAGAATGCTGGGACATGATGTTGAGACAGCTGTTGGACTAATTAAAGATTTAAAATCAGGTATTTTGAATACATTCAAAGAATGAGAGGAAACCACGTCTAAAGAATTAAAGGAAAGTATGCGAATTACACTGCACAGAATAGAGAATATCAGTAAATACCAGCATATGAATAACGGGATTACAAGAAGGAGGAGAGAGAGAGAGAGAAAATATTTGAAGAAATAATAGCCCAAGCTTTTTGACTTCCCAACTTTGATGAAAAACATTAATCAACATGTCTAAGAAACCTGGCAAACTCCAAGTAGGATAAACTCAAAGATAGCCACACCTAGACACAACCAACTGTTGAAATCAGCAAATAAGAAGTGACTCATCACATACAAGGGGTCCTCAATAGTATTTGCCACCAATTTCTCATCAGAAACCATGGAGGCCAGAATGCAGTTGGATGAAGTATACAAATTATTAAAAGAAAAAGGACATCAAAAAATAATTCTATATCTAGCAAAACTATCCTTTATAAGTAAAGAACAAATTAAAATATTCTCACATAAACTAAAAGAGAGAACTCATCACTAGCAAACATGTCTTTCAAGAAATACTGTGAAATATGGGATTACAAGAAGTACTGTGAGTCCTTCAGGTTAAAATTAAAGGACATTAGACGGTAACTCAAATCCATTTGAAGAAATAAAGAGCATTGATAAAGGTAATTATATCAATAGTGTTATGGACTAAATTGTAGCACCCCAAAATTTATGTGTTGAAGTCCTAACACCCAGTACACCTCAGAATGTAACTATATTTGAAGATAGGGCCTTTAAAGAAGTCATTAAGATTAAATGATCCAATCATTATGGATGAGGGGTCGCCCTCATAGCTGGTGCCCTTATAAGAAGAGAGAGAGAGACACCAGGGATGTACACACATGAAGAAAAGGCCATATGAGGACATGGAAAGAAGGTAGCCATCTGCAAGCCAAAGGGGCCTCAGGAGAAACCAAACCTGCTGACACTCTGATCTTGGATTTTAGCCTCCAGAAATATGAGAAAATAATGCCTGTTGTTTAAACCACCTAGTCTGGAGTATTTTGTTATGGCAGCCTAGCAAATAATACAGTGGATAAATATAAAAGACAGTTTAAATGTATTTTTTTAATTTTTAACTCTGTTTTATATCTGATTTAAAAGAAAACTGTATAAAATGATAATTATAAATCTGCATAAATGGACATATAATATGTAAAGAGGTCATTTGTATGACAATAATAGCACCAAAGAAAAAGGAGAGAACAGAGCTATATAGAAGCCAAGTTTTTGTATACTACTGAGATTAAGTTGATATTAATATGTACTAGATTAATTATTTAAGATGTTATTTGTAATCCCCAGGGCAACCACTAAGGAATAACTCCAAAAGACAGTGAAATAAAGGACAAGAGAATTAAAATGATACACTAGAAAATATCTATTTAATGCAAAATAAGGTGTTAATAGAGAAATATGAAAACAAAACAATGGCATATAGAAAGCAAGAGTAAACAGCAGACACAAATACTGACATTAGAAATATATTAAATTTAATAGATTAAGCACTCCAATCAAAAAGCAGAGATTGACAGGCAGGATTTTTAAAAGACATGATCCAGCTATATATTGTCTACAAGAGCTTTGGATCCAAAATCACAAATAAGTTGAAAGCAAAAGGATGGGGGAAAATATATCATACAGTTTAACCAAAAAAAGAGCTGCAGTGACTATACTAATATCAGACAAACTACAATTTAACCCAAAATTTATTATTAGAAATAAAGAAGGACACTTTATAATGATAAATTGGTCAATCCATCAAGAGGGCAATGATAAACCTATATGTACATGAATTGCACCTAATAACAGGCTTTAAAAAAACATGAAACAAAACCAGACAGAACTGCAGAGAGAAATGGACAATTCAGTAATTGGAGAGTTCACTGTCCCACTTCAATGATACATAGAACAACTAAATAGATGAACAAGAAAATAGAACACTTAAATAATACCATAAACTAACTAGACCTAACAGAACATTTCACACAACAGAATACACATTCTTCTCAAGTGTACATGGAACATTCTCCAGGATAGGTCACGTGCTAGGCCATTAAAAAGGATTGAAATAATACAAAATATGATCTCTGACCACAATGGATTGAAATTAGAAATCAGTAAAAGAAGGATATTTGAGAATTTCACAAATAAGTGGAAATTAAACAACATACTCTTAAATAATGAATGTGTCAAAGAAGACACCAAAAAGACAATTGGAAAATACTTTGAGGGCCAGGCCTGATGATTCATACCTGTAATCCCAGCACTTTGGGAGGCTGAGGCAGGAGAATCACTTGAGCCCAAGAGGTTGAGACCAGCCTGGGCCACATAAGGAGATCCCATCTCTACAAAAAAAAAAAAAAAAAAATAGCTGGGCATGGTGGTACATGCCTAGAGTCCCAGCTATTCGAAAGGCTGAGGTAGGAGGATCACTTGAGCCTGAGAAAAGGTTGAGGTTTCAGTGAGCTGTGATCATACCACTGAGGTCCAATCTGGGTGACAGAGCAAGACCCTATCTCAAAAAAATAAAAACAAAATACTTTTAGATGAATTAAAATGAAAACACAACATACCAAAACTTATGAAATGCAGCTAAAGCAATGCTTAGGGAGAAATATATAGCAGTAAATGCCTATCTTTAAAAAGCAGAAAAATCTCAAACCAATAACCTAACTTTCCACTCTAAGAAACTAGAAAAAGAGAAAACCAAGCCTAAAGAAAGCAGAAAGAAGGAAATAATTATTACAGCAAAAATAAATGAAACAGTGAATAAAAAATAGATAAAACCAAAGAAAGTTGATTCTTTGAAGACAACATTAGAACTGGCAAACCTCTAGCCAAGAAAAAAGACAGAAGGCTCAAATTACTAAAATGAAGAATGAAAAGAATGGCATTACTACTGATCTTACAGAAATAAAAAAGCATATAAGGGAATACTAGGAATTATTGTATGTCAACAAATTAGTTAACCTGGTTAAGATGAACAAATGCCTGGAAGGACACAAACTACCAAAACTGACTCAAGAAGAAATAGAAAATTTGAATAGGTCTATAACAAGTAAGAGATTGAACTAGTAAGCAAAAAATGTCTTATAAAGAAAAGTCCAGTCCAATTGCTTTCACTGGTGAATTTTACCAAACTTGAAGAATTTTTTTTTTTTTTTTTTTGAGATGGAGTCTCGCTCTGTGGTCCAGGCTAGAGTGCAGTGGCACGATCTCGGCTTGCTGCAAGCTCCACCTCCCGGGTTCACGCCATTTTCCCGCCTCAGCCTGGCAAGTAGCCCGCCACCAAGCCCAGCTAATTTTTTGTATTTTTAGTAGAGACAGGGTTTCACCGTGTTAGCCAGGATGGTCTCAATCTCCTGACCTCATGATCCACCCACCTCGGACTCCCAAAGTGCTGGGATTACAGGTGTGAGCCACCACGCCCGGCCCCCAAACTTGAAGAATTCACACCAAAATTGCATGAAATCTTCCAAAAATAAAACAGAGGGAAGACTTCTCAGGTCATTCTATGAGGCCAGTGTTATTCTGCTACCAAAACCAGACAAAGACATTACAAGAGAACAAAAATCCTCAGCGAAATACCAGCAAACCAAATCTAACAACATATAAAAAGAATCATATCATCACTAAGTGCAATTTATCCAAGGAATGCAAGGATGGTTCAACATATGAAAATCAATGAAAATAATACACCATAATAGTGGAATAAAGGACAAAACCACATGATCATTACAATTGATACAGAAAAAGTATTTGTCAAAATTCAGCACACTTTCACTATAAAATTCAACAAACTAGGAATAGTAGAAAATTTCCTCAACCTAATAAAAGGGTCTATGAAAAAATCCACATCATATTTAATAGTGAAATAATTTTGCAGGACTTTTCTCATAGAATATATTTTAAAGGCTTCAAGCCCTAGAGTTTTTAAGGTCATGACTCTGGATTTTATTCTGATTCTGATGAGAAGTCATTAGAGAAGTTATTAAAGGAATTAGAGGGTCATGATTTGATATTTTTTAAAAAGCACCCTGGCTACCACATATCCATTCCATTGGAATTCCATTTGGACTAGGGAGTGGGGTGGGGAATAGGAGGAAACCCTGGTATAGTTAGAAGGTTGTGAAAATAGTCCAGGGTAGAGTCTATGGCAGCTTGAACTAAAAGGGCAGTGATAGGAACTGGAAAAGGTAAGTTTCAAAACACTTTTAGAGGAAGAGTCAGCAAGACTTACCAAGGGTTTAGAGGTGAGAGTAAATGAAGAAAGCAGAGGAATCAAGGTTGACTCCTAGAATTTTGGCTTCAGCAATGGGTGGATGGTGTTACCATATACTGAGGAAAAGACTAAGCAGGATTGGAGTCAAGGGTGACAAATAAAATTTCTATTTTGAGCACAATACAATTGAGATAGCTATTTAATATTCATGTGGAGCTGTCAAGGAGATCTAAATATAAAATTTAGAGCTCAGAAGAGAGATCAGAGCAAACATGATTTGGAAACTTTAAGTATACAAATACTATTTAAAGTCGTGGGACTGAATGAAGCTCACTGGAAAAACTGTGTAGATAGAGAAAAGAAAGGAGACCAGGACCTGGGTTGCTCCTACCTTTAGCATTCAGGCAGAGGAGGAGAAGTGCCCACGATGAAGAATAAGCAGCAGCAGCCAATGAAATAGAAGGAAACCAAAAGACTGTGGTACCATGGTTTCCAAGAAAAGTAACTATCAGCAGGAAGTGGTGATCAACTTTGTTAAATGCTGCTGAGAGAGCAAGTAAGAGAGAAATAATGGAATGGCCGTTAGTGCTAAGAATAGGGACATTGTTAATTTTGACCAGGGCAAAGTCAATGAAGTTATCACAGCTCTGGAGGCTGTAAGTTGGTTTCTGGTGAGGCCTCTCTTCCTAAATTGCAGATGGCTGCCTTCTCATTGCATCCTCGCACGACCTGTTCTGTGTGTGTGTGTGGATAGAGAGATCATCGGGTGTTTCTTCTGCTTCTCAGAAGGACACTGGTCCTGTCAGTTTAGGGCCCCATCCTTATAAGGTAAAATCCATCATTTTACCTTAATTGTCTCCATAAATGTCCTATCTCCAAATACAGCCACATTGGAGGTTAGAGCTTCAACCTATAAATTTTGGAGGAATATAATTCAGTCCATAACAGCAAGCAACTCTAGATAACTCTTTGAAGACAATTATTATGAAGGGAAAGAGAAAAATGGGATAGAAATTCAAAAGACATGTGGACATGAGACAGAGGGGATAACTATAGAAATGAAGTCCCTGGAAAGGATTTATAATCTATAGAGGCCTTTGACCAGGTTGTCTTTTGACCTTGGCCAAGCACATCAACCATAGAAATGAGAAGGAAGTCAAAAAAGAGGAATAATTACGTGGGCAGGGTGGTGGCTTTCACAGAGAAATATGAAGGAGTTCCTGTCTAAATGCTCCTGCTTTCCTGATGCATGTAACACAAGCTTATAGTGAGCATGAGCATGCCAGAGAGGTTGGGTAATGTAGGAGGTTCACACAGAAGGCATGACATGGTCATCAGGACATGTAAGCTGATGAAAATATTATGAAAGTTTAGTAAGATTCTGGAGATGTTGAGTGTCCACCTGAGATTTATGTCTGTAGAACTTAAAGAGAGACCAAGCAACACTGGGTGTGTGTGTGTGTGTGTGTGTGTGTGTGTGTAGGTATTTTTTCCAGCCATTTTAACTGCTCAGACATGGGAATAGGATAAGTAGACAGTTAGGTTTAACCTGGATCATGACTCTGGAGCGAAGTCCAGTCAAGAAAAGAAATAGACAGAGAATTAAAAATTTACACAAGACAATGCTTAAATGAGAAGAGATATAGATTATAGCTCAGTAAAAAGAAAATAAATAAGTGAGAAGAGACAAAAACATTGAAAATGACAACTCCAAAAATAAATTTCCTCTCTGTCTCTTCTGTGATATAAAGTTTCTTAAGAAAGATAGGCTAGATACTCTTTGGCCATGTTTGCAATGGAGTATATACGATTTTGGACTCATTACCACATTAATATCAAATAATGCCACTATGATTAATAGTACATTACTTTTAAATAATGATTTATGTATTTCATGTACATTTTGCATGGAAAACTCAGATAAACTTGAGATCTGGGTAGGCAAAACTCAGGTGAGTACATATTTAAGAAACTCTTTCAGAATAAAACTTAATGGTAACTATCTTTCCTCACTCATTAGATTTTTCGTTTAATTTTTTATTCCAAATACTTTTATCTTCGGAGTTTAGTATGTTTGATCTCAGACTGGTATTAATATGCATAAAAAGAAGTAGGATTTTACAGATGAACTTTTGTCTTGGAAATTAAACTATGTTCAGTCTTTCTTCCTGTCCAAATTTTGAGCTAAAATTCTGAATATGAAAACCATTTCTAGACTCCATGAATGCCCTAATCCTAAATTCTTCCTGAGTTGTGAAGTGGAAAATTAAATCGTTTTTGTTGGGAAACTCCCTGTTCAATGGGTCCAGATCAGCACTCAGATGATGTCAGCAAATGTTACATTTTTTTCCAATTATGAAATGAATTATGGGGCGCTAGCTAACCACAGTTAGTCATTAAATAAAAGTATTTTGGCTGATACATTGTTGTTCTGCCAGGAAACACAGGTGTTTTGTTTTTAAAGAATTTTTTAAAACATTGCTTTAAGAAAAGATTGCATTGACAATCCTTCAGCACAAGCAATATAGAAGCATTAACAAGAAGGTGTTATTCATAGAGAATTTGTGTGGCAGGAGTAGAGATTGTATTTTCTCATATGAAATAAAGAATTGCTTTATGTCTAAAGAACTGAAATATTTGGGCTATGATATATGAAGACAGTGATATATGACTGCATATTTAAACACATTTATACGTCAAGTCTTAAGAGTTGAATGAAAGGCATCTTATAAACACGAAATTTTATTATTATCAAGAACAAACTTTCTTGGACTGGGATTTTTCAGAGAATGCTAGTTCATTCTTTCTATGATGATCACCAAAGATTGCAAATGCATCGTCTCAAAATGATGGCATTTACATCTTTTAACATCAAACAAGCTCTATTTGTTAACAGTAGAGCTAGTGCCATACTTTCATTTCTAGGTGGCTTCTTGAAAGATGAATGAGCATAAAATGTTTTAATTGTCCTAACAGTCATAGTGGCAATTTTTAATCATTTTTCACTTTCAGTAATAAACTTACACTTATCTTTTTTCCTTTTCAATCTACTGTCCTCAATTTATGTATCTCTAAATCACTCCTGAATGAAGCAGCTGCTTTCAACAGATTTATCTGAGGAATTTGATTATCTCATCCAAACTCTGACATCTTGAATCATGTATTAATGGCATGCTTATGGAATGAAGCAGTTTTCTGTTTCAAAATGACTCTTTTCCTGTGTGTATAAATGTCACATGTCTATAATCCTCCGTACTCAAAAATTCTTACCTAGGATACAACTATGTTTAAAAAGAACAATAACCTATTGACTAGAGTACCTTAATAAACTGTTGTTGGAATATTATATATTCCAAGAATAATAAACATATTTTAGGGCTTAAATATTGAAAGTGACATTTTTTAATGTATTCCAGATATCATTCCCAAGACCTGGATTGCCTAGATCTTATTTCAGAGTCCCTAAATGCTTTTGTTGAAGACTGCACTCAGAAGTATATTTCTTTAGAAAATTTCTTCCCTTCTGGCCCGGCACGGTGGCTCATGCCTGTAATCCCAGCACTTTGGGAGGCCGAGGAGGCAGGCGGATCACAAGGTCAAGAGATCGAGACAATCCTGGCCAACATGGTGAAACCCGATCTCAACTAAAAATATAAAAATTAGCTGGGCGTGGTGGTGTGCACCTGTAGTCCCAGATACTCGGGAGACTGAGGCAGGAGAATCACTTGAACCTGGGAGGTAGAGGTTGCAGTGAACTGAGATCATACCACTACACTCCAGCCTGGTGACAAAGTGAGACTCTGACTCAAAAAAAAAAAGAAAGAAAGAAAATTCCTTCCCTACCAAAAAGAAATATGGATATTTCATTTTTGAATGCTGATGTACACCAGGGTCATTCTTCAGATTATCAAGAGTGTCTGAAAAACATGTTTTAACCAACAGCATATTTAGAATTTCACTATTTATTCACAAATATATGGAATCCACTTGTGGCACAAAAACTTTTTTTAAATACCAAAAAGACTTAAATTATTTATGAAATAACTACTGCTAATATAGTTTGTATGTTTGTCCCCAGTAAAATCGTATGTTGAATTATAAGCCCCAGTGCTGGAGGTGTAGCCTGGTGGGAGGTGTTTTGATCACGGGGGTGGATCCCTCAGAGCTTGATTCTGTCTTTGCAATAGTGAGTTCTTGTGAGATCTGGTCATTTAAAAGGGTGTGGCTCCTCCCTCCGCCACCCCCAACCTCCACCCACACCCCTAGTCTCTCCTTGCTCCTGCTTTTGCTATTTGATGTGCCTGCCACTCCTTTGCCTTCTGCCATGATTGGAAGCTTCCTGAGGCCTCCCAAGAAGCAGATGCTGCTATGCTTCCTGCACAGCCTGCAGAACCATGAGCCAATTAAACCTCTTTTATTATCAATTACCCAGTCTCAGGTATTTCTTTATAGCAGTGCAAGAATGGCCAAATACAACTGCCTATACAAAAGTAAATGATTCTGCAATAATCAGAGTGAAATATGAATTAACTATAGTTCAGCTAAATGTTAGGGAAAATTTGTGAAATGAGAGGACTCAGACCAGTGACCAGATTTTCTACTATGTTGAAAGAAAATATAACATAGAAAAGTATTTCTATGTAAAAGAAAATAGATCATGAACATATAATTCTTCCATATCCTTTCATTCTTCCACAATTAAATGTGGCCAATCCTATTATCAAACATGATCAGGGAATGTGTTGTTCTGCTCAAAGGTTTGGGTTAAATGATTAGTTTAACAAAAAATTGTATAGATATATAATAGATATGTAACATACATATGTAACATATATACACACATATATGACAACTTCCAAAGACCTTGAATGCCCAAGTGATCCTACTAAAACTTGTTTAACCACAAATGCATTAAATTCCACCATCATAGCATTCTAGCACTTAGTCTCCATGTATAACAATGTTTCTAAGTGGGGGTGAGGGAAGCATATGTAATTCTCACCTGTAATGCCTAAAACTTTGTTCCCAGATGGAGAATTCTCCTGACTCCCTGTTCCACTCACCATCCCTGGCCCTAGGCAAGCAAGAGGAACTGGATTTTCATGGTTTCCACCCAATGATGGTAGTCTCTATGGCCTGACCAGTTGAGGAGGTGCAAGGAGGCTGAGGGTAAAATCCAGAAGGCTGAAGAACTATGATGGAGTGACCAGACGTCCCTCTCAAAACTCAAGGGAAATCTAATGGGGCATGGTGGCATATGCCTGTAGTCCCAGCTACTCGGTGGGCTTAGGCGTGAGGATCGCTTGAGCCCAGGAGTTCTGAGCTGTAGTGCGCTATGACCATCGGATGTCTGCATTAAGTTCAGCATCAAGATGGTGACCTCCCGGGAGTGGGGACCACCAGGTTGCCTAAGGAAGGGTGAACAGGCCCAGGTCTGAAACGGAACAGGTCAAAACTCCCATGCTAATCAGTAGTGGGACCGTGCCTGTGAATAGCCACTGCACTTCAGCCTGGGCAACATGGCCAGACCTCATCTCAAAACAACAACAACAACAACAACAAACCCTCTAGGGGAATCTAGGTGAGAGGAATGCAGAATATTTAAGAAAAGTACCTGAAGATCTGATTTGCAGACTGATACATTCAAGGATAAGATTGTTTACATAGCAGAGGGATTACAATGGGTCCTAGGGACACGAATAAACACATTTTCAAGGATTTGCTTATAACTTTTTAAATAATAAAAAAAGAAATGAAAAGCTAAAATGTTATAAGCCGCTGGATGATTTTCAAACATGGAAGGTTCCATTCCTACTTTATTTTTAATGTTCATGTCACTGGATAAGAACAGATCAGGCTGTAAGATACAATCCCAGCATCCTGACCAAGCAGGACATAGGACTACCTCAGTCTCACCAATCTCTCTGCTTCATGGCCCAGCCCCCACCCTCCTGCCAAATCCCACCTGACTCAAACAGCACCCAGTCATTGTCTTTTTCACACAAGCAGAAAATCAAAATGAAAGCCTCACAGGACAAATGCCCCTCATACTCTTGGAGACAGTAAGGAAGGTACATCTTTCAGCGTGTATTTATGTGGGAGAACCCTCCTGACTCTTCATCATCTTTGACTCTCACCTTCTCAGGGGTGGGTTTTCTCCTTTGCTCTAACCCCACATGTCTCACCCTGCACTTGCTTTCTTTTTTTGCAAAAAGAAAAAAGGTCACCACTGATTAGACAAAGGAGCAAGAAATCATCTGCATTTCACAGAAAAACTTACATTCAGCAACTCTCTTTTTCTGATCAGGACATCTTTGATGATCATTTCCTGCAGAACTGTGCTAGGAAAGGCCCTGGGAATTTATTGTCCTCGTCTTTGACCTTGTTTTATTAAAGGACTGCTAGAGGTGGAGCAATAAAGGTAAGGGAACTCCTGAGGCTATATAAAACATATTTATAAGTAGGCATTTCTAGGCAGCATATCACAAGCTGGCAGGCTGAAGCTGGTGTAAGTCTTTCTTTTCAGCACATTCACCATTCCACGTAAAATCCCTGAAAAGTATTTGCTAACATGTTGCTATCAAAAAGATGCTATGTACCTCAATTAGACTAATGTTTTCTAAAAATATTTGCACCAAATGAATTCCTTCATGTGGGCAAGAATCTTTTAGAAGGGCATTTATTGGGTTTTTGTCTGCTTGTGAAAGTAACAGAAGCTCAATTTTAGAAAAGCCCCAAAACCATGAGAAGGAAAATAAAAATCATATGTTATTCCACCTAACAGACACAACCAACGTTAACATTTTGGGGTATTTCCTTTCAGCAGTGGGAGAGAAGAGAGAGTTACCACATTTGGGATCATATTATATTATATATGTATTTTTTATATCTTGTTTTCATTTAACACTACATCATTGATTTAACTTTCAACAAATATTAATGAGCTATTATAAATCAGAACCAAGCCTGTCTCTAAATATTATGAGCATTTTCCAATGATACAACATTGGCTCCAAAACATGATTTTTAAAAGATATACAAAGTTCAAAAAGTGTGCTGTTGTATAACATAATAAAATCATGTTCCAGTTCTTGAACATACAAGTTATTTCTTTTTTGTGATAGTTTTATTAAAGTATAATAAACTGCACCTATTAAAAGTGTGTAGTTCCGTAGGTTTTGACCTATGAATGTAACTGTGAAACCATCATCACAATCAAGATAATGAACACACGCATCACCCCCAGGAGTTTCCTTGTGCTTATTGGTAATCCCCCTCTCAGCCCTACCCTGCCCTGACCCCCATCTCTAGGCGTCTGATCTGTTTTCTGTTGCTGTGGATTAGTTTCAATTTTGTAGACAATTTAACAAATGGAATAATACACTACATATTCTCTTTTGTCTGGCTTGTTTCACTCACCATAATTATTTTGAGATTCATCATGCTGCTGTGCAATCAATACTTTATTCCTTTTTATTGTTAATTAGTATTCCATTGTATGGATATACCACAATTTGTTTATCCATTCATCTGTTGATGTATGTTGTTTCAATTTTTTATTATTATAAATAAAAGTGCTATGAACATCATGTCTTTGTATACTCATATTTCTTTTTCTCTTGGGTAAAGACTTACACACAAAGGTTTATGGCATCTGAAGATAAAATGACTGGGTTATACAGCATGCATGTGTGTGCATGCGTGCATGCGTGTGTGTGTGTGTATTTCCAAGAAATTGTCAAACTGTTTTCCAAGATGGGTGAAACATTTTCTTCCCCATCAGCAGTGTATGAAGGTTCCAGTTGCCCCACATCCTTGCCAATACCTGATATGTTTCAGTCTTACTCATTTTAGACTTTCTAATAAATACTTGGTCATGTCTTATTGTGGTTTCATTTTGCATATCCCCAATGACTAATAATGTTGAGCATCTTTTCATGTCCTTAGTCTGTTGGGAAGATTTCTCAAATTCTCAATCAGGTTTAACTTAAAGGGACAGCTTTCAGTCACAGAAGAGTCCTTCAAAATGTAAGTTCTTAGGCATTCTTTCTTTAATGATACACTTCTGCCATTTTGTCTCATTTTTATCCAAGGCACTGAAAGTTGCAATAGAAATAAAAGATTGATCTTATTAATAGATTAACAGATCATGATCATGATGATGACGACGACAATGGCAGTGATTTAAAAGGCTTACCTAATCAACAGTTGGACAACTCCAAAACAAATATATTTAAAGAGGAACACCATCATTGTAAGGACCCACCACCACTTTTTAAAGAACCAAAGACCTCATGATCATGACAATTATGATATTACTTTATGCCTTTCCTCAGAAATCTCCCCACTTCTTCATGGTCAGTCCTGATCAGCAATTCTGACGTGGGTCTCTAATCATTTCTCGTTCATTTCCCCCAATCCATTTTTTCTGCAAACCTCTTACTCCATTCTATTTAACTCCATGCCCACTCTCCCTTCTCTCAGCAAATTATCTGCATTTTATATCATCCAGAAAATAATCTATCAGGTGTGATTTCTATTCTGTTTTTTCCCACCTTTCACAAACATATCTGCTTCTTCATTCATGGTTTCCCTCACTGCCATGTGTGAGAGAAATACATATTCCTCCCCTATCTAAGGAGGAGTAGTACAGACTCTGGACTCCTCTTCCAAATCTGTAGGCAGCTGGTATGTAGTACCTGACTCTTTCCTGTATCGTCAATCTTTACCTGGCCATTGATTCCTTTTTTTCAGCATCCAAGCCTGTTTAAGACTTTTGGAGCTTATGATTAAACTGTCCCTCCATTTTGTGTTCTTTCTCCAAAGCTTCCCTTCCCTTCAGAGCCACATTTCCAGAAAGCAGAGATTACTCCTTTCTTCCTCACTTTTCATTCATACCTAAATCAACACAGTATAGTCCCACTAAACACCTTGACCTGTTTTGCTAAGAGTCTCCTAATGGTCAAAACTACTGGACACTCCTCAGCCCTGATCTTACTTGACATCACAGCTGTTTTGAACTTAAGTAACTGTCCCTTTATTTGATTTCTGTTCCACATTTCTTCTCTGGTTCTCCTTCTACCACTGTAGCCACTCAGTCTCATTTGTATGGTCCTATTGTGCCTCACACCTCTTTACATTAGTCATCTCCAGAGTTGTTCTGCCATGAATCTTCATTTGTCCTTCTACTTGCTTTCTCCAGGAAATTTCATCCACATGTGTGGCTTTTTCTTTTTTTGAGACAAGGTCTCACTCTGTTGCCCAGGTTAGGGCACAGTGGCTTGATCTCAGCTCACTGCAGCCTCAACCTCCTGGGCTCAAGTTACCCCCTCACCTCAGCCTCCTGAGTAGCTGGGACTATAGGCATGAGCCACCGTACCCGGCTAATTTCTTTCTTCTTTTTTTTTTTTTTTTTTTTGTAGAGACAGATTTTGCCATGTTGCCCAGGCTGGTCTCAAACTCCTGGCATCAGGGGATTCACCTGCCTTGGCCTCCCAAAGTGCTGGGATTACAAACATGAGCCACCACACCCAGCCACATGCATGGCTTTTAAGTGTCACATATAACTTCTTAACTTATATTTATTTTTTTATTTAATTTAAAAAAAATAGAGACAGGATCTATGTTGCCCAAGCTAGTCTCAAACTCCTGGGTTCAAGCAGTCCTCCCACCTCAGCCTTCCAAGGTGCTGGGATTACAAACATGAGCCACCATCCCCAGCCTTAATCTATATTTTTACTCAGGACTTTCTCTGGAGCTTCAAACCAAAACCCAAAGTGTTCATTAGACATGTCAACCTAGTATCCCCTCTATCACTTCAAATTCTATAAAACTAAATTCTTCAACATTTCCCATTTTCAATTCTTCACTCCTGCCCTCAAAATCTGCTCTTCCTCCAACATAATTTTTATCAAGTCTAGGTTAAATCAGAACATTGGAAATCATCCTTTATCTCACTCCTATTTCCTAATGGTCTTATGGTTTTGCCTTATAAAGACTGACTGAATTGTACCATCATCACTATGGCACCCTCCTGACTACCCTACTTCAGGCCTTCCACATCAGTTTCCTAGACTTCTGCAATAGATACCACAGCAGATGAGATAGATCGGTGGGCTCTGCATCCATCTCTCTTCTTAGTGTTCGTTCCTGAACAATAGCAGATTAAAAAAACTAAAGAATTTATTTCCCCAAATTCCTTGCAGTTAGAGTTCTGGAAGTGATTTAGATTGCTCCAATCAGATACACTCTTCCAAGATTTGATTTTGCTATTGAATTAAAGGGAGAGAAGGGCCAGGCACTATGACTCCATTTTGCTAAAAAGAATCTAACAGGTGCAGCTTGGTTCTGAGTTGGCTGGCTTATTTTATACACAGATCATGGCTAAGGTGTGTGTTCCTGAGGCCAAGAAGCAGATAGGTCCTAAAGTGTCAATTTAAGAATCATTTCTGAAGGGCCCACCGGAAGCCTGCTGTTCCACCCCTTCCCACAGGTTTATAAGCACCATATGCCTATATTAAAATTGCTCAAGTGGTTTCTATTATCTGCACCTGAACTCTGAGTAATCCAGCCTCTTTCTACATTTTATACTCCTTGCACTGCCTCCACATGCCATGCAGTCTCACACCTCCTCTCTCTGGTTCATGGTGTCACTTCTACCTGGAATGCCTTTCCCTCCTTATGTGCCCATGTGACTTGAATGAGATGGAAAACATTGAACAGAGGGAAGGTGCTGTCAAGGAACAATTTTATATATATATGACAATCTCTGGGTTTGTAAAGCTAAAGATTTCTTCTGCAACATTTCTCCTTTCTCCTGTTCCCAAGGCAATTTTTAAATATATCACCTCAAAATCAGTTCATTATACATTCACAAAACTATGGCTGATTTCTGATAGTTAACTACCATCTATTACTATCTCCTCCTTTTAAAAAAACAATTTACATTTTTAGATTCTATTCTTATTTTTGGTCTCAAATATCTAGATACAAACCAAAAATAAAAGTCTCTGAGAAAATGCACCTATTCTTATTCCCCAGGAATTCATTTTCTATGGTATTCATGGAAATGTTACATGGTCTAAGGAGAAACAGGAATGACTATAGCTTGTTCAAAAAGCACAAGATTGATTCTTTCATCTAATTCCCCAAGATCACGAACTTGAATGTTTTCGTCCTGTAGAAAGCTAGATTTCTCAAGACCATGTTATTTGTTATATGTGAAATGAAAACTGACTTTCATTAATGAGTAGAATATTAGTACTAGAAGGAATATTAGCAACCACCCCACACCATTTACAGATAAGGAGGCAAAAACCCAGAAAAAAGAAACTACATAGCTGGAATGGCCTAGCATATTTATTGCAGAGTTGTGTTGTGTCCCATAATGCCAATTAAGGTATCATTTTCATATGCCTTTCTTTTGCGACATTTCCAATGCTGTTTAATGATCTGTGAGACCTAGTTTTTGTTAATTTTAGAGTAACTGGGAAATAGGGAGTTTTACACAATGCAAGCAAGAGCAAAAGACCACATATTCAAAACCTCTAAACCAGATTAATCTTTTCAAGTAATCACTATTCTAGGCTAGAGGAAACAGGCCCTAGAAAACTAATATATAACACAGAGCAATTCAGTTCAATCTTTTCTTATATTGCTGCTGAGACTGAAAGGGTAGGCTTTCCAGTTACTGCTTAGAGTCAAAGCTATCCTTCATATGTACTGACACATAAGCCTATGACTTCTCTCATTTCAAGTATTATTTTGGGCTTTCCACAAGGATGTCCAAATATGTATTCTTTCTTAACTGAGTTAACATACCCATCAGTATGTGAGGGCTCTTGCTTAACCAAGTGGAAAGTAAATCTATTTCAACCAGATATTTTTTTTTTTTTTACTATTTCCACTGCCTTATTTTGGACTTTCTAACTGCCCAGCTTTCAAGACAAGATCCATAATTATTTGCAAACCTCCACAAATTAAGAACCTGGAACAGTAGCTTGGCACTGTTCCAGATGCCCACGTGCAATCTCTCACACCTGTGGTCTCTTAGAGGGTCAAGCCTAAGTTGTCATCAAGTGCTGGTGGGCAGGCCACCATCAGACTCTAAGTCAGATAGCAGTTTTTACAGATCTAACTACTGTTGCTCCACTGGGTGTCCATGGAGACTGAAAAATTGGTTTATTGCCTAGAGAAATGGAAATAAAACCAAGTCATTTGGTTTCTATGTGGTTTCTACGAAGCTCAGGAAATTTTTTGGCAAATGATAAAACTACAGATGGCTAAAGTTACATGATTCCCTTGGTCAATTCTCGATCTTATCAAAAAAAATAAGCTCTGTGTATATTACTTGTAAAATATGAAAATATTCAAAATGAAGGCATATCAGATTCTCAGGTTATTTGATTTTTGGTTAGATTGGAACTATTATTTAAAAGAGTGACCAATATATGCAACAAAATCTAATAGGTTAAAAAGTCCTTGGATTCATTACATATGGAAAATGTTTCTCATCCACAAATTCAACAGTGTTCCAAGCATGAAAGAAAAAGCTAGTATTTAATAAGGGTGGAGGAGACTGAAACACCTATTCATTAATCCTATGGAAATATTTGTCACTCATATGTGGTTTAGGGAATTGGGTAAAAATAGCACCTTCCTAAGCATTTGTTCATCTGGGTATGGACCTTTATCTATCTGAACAAGTAAGCATGATGTAATAGCAGACAGGAGACTTGTACAATGGACTCCCTGATAAATAAGGATTCAGAGGTGACAGCTTGGCACGTGTTGGCATGATTTCACAGCATCTGTTGGCCTACCGTCAGATAGAAAACAACGCCTGGCAGACTCCCTTTCTCAATGAATGCACAAAACTAGTCAGGCCAAGAAAGGTGGCATACATGAGTTACAACTGAGAATTGGCCTGAACTCAGCTGTTCAGTATTTGGGATAATTAATGCTGCTTTTTAGCTTGTCTCAGAAAACTTACGAGAAATACCCATAAAAGTTTAACTTCAGAAGTGAAAAATAAAAATTGATTTTATACATGAATGCCCATAGTGGCCAAGTAGGTATGAAAATTAATGTATGGAACTAAGCATAAGTAAAACAAGAGACTGGTGTGATGATAAATGCTACTGACACAGGGGCTCAGAGTTGGGGAAAAACTAGGAGTAGTGATGGCTGTGGCAAAGTATAGAACATACGTCTTCTTGAAAGGGAGTAATCACGGCTCCAGTCTACCTATTTGATGACATGTCTTCAAATATTACAAAGGAAGCTAGGTTCGGTTTGCCCACATCTTGCTGGAGTCCCTACAATGACCTATTTATTTAAGGAAAAAATAGTAAAAGGAATGTGGACAACCGACGATAACCAACTCATTAAAATAATTTTGTATGTCACAAATTTGTATAAAAAAAGTAATTTCATACAAATGTATACACTGGCAAAAAAAAAAAAACCCATGCATACAACAACCCCCCCACCCCCATGACACACACACTAAGCTTACATGACCCAGAAATAAAGGAAAGCTGACTTGGCTAATATACAGAAAACTGAAACATGGGCTATGAATCCAGCAAGGAAGGAGGAAAATGGTGTTTTCCTATTTTGTTTCTTCCATCATTCTCCTAGACTTTCTCCTATGTGTGGTTTGGCTTTGTGTTTGGGGCTTAAGTAATCAAGAGGTTACAGTGAAGGAACATGTGGAGTGATTTCTCACTTCTCCACCCTCTGCCTGTAGAAGAGTCATTTCATTATAAGCCATTCCACTTCAGTCATATTTTATAATTTGAAACCTTCCCTGGTTTCCCAATACTTGCCAAATAAAGTCCCAATTCCTTGGTTCAGGCCCCAACAAGCTTCCCAATATGGTCTCCACTGCCACACCCACCCTCAGCTTTCAACCAACCCTCCTCACCATCCCTCCTGTCCACCACCATGTTGTCCTATTCTACCTCTTGATAGTGCTTTTTCTCTGTTCCTCTCCATCAACCTCCTATGTATCCTTCAAGATCTACTTAAAATCTCATCTCCTGTATGAATCCCTCCTAGACCAGACCAGTTGAAGGCAATTGCTCCCTCCTCTAAATTTCACATGGAATCATAATAACGATGACAATAGCCAACATGTGCCAGGCTCTCCTAGACTCTGATTCTCTATGAGATAGACAGCACTATTGACCCCATTTTACAGGGGACTATGCTTGAGCTAGACATAAAAAAGAAAAGTGTATGTCTTTCCTGATAGAAAAACAACAGGAAGAGATCTCACTGGACAACTTGAACTATTTGCTTATCCCTGAACCAATTACAGTGGCCAGGCCTTGGATCACATACTGATACTATGGGGGTAGGATGAGCCAAACCCCAAATCATGCTGACTGATGTCAGAAGGGAGGGGAAGTTCCCAGAGGAAAGCTGGGGTTGCCTAATATGAGAAAGAATGCTGGGAAGTCCAAACAAAATTTCCACTCCACTTCCTTACCTGCAAAACTGTTAACTCCATTTAGCTCCTGCTCCCAAATTAACCAAGCCCCTGCTATCCTTCTTTAAGTAAAGCAAGACTTCTAGTCCATATGACACAGGGAGTTCACACTTTTACTCCCTCTGCTTTGACCACACAAAAGGGAAAGATAATAGACAACTTTTTAAAAAACTGGATACAAAATCAAAAGAAATATTTTTGTAGACCAAAAACAATAAAAGCAGCATAAAACTCTGAGCAGAGCAGGAATTGATAGACATATGACCATTTTAATACTTAAAGCTAAGCATAAGGTTGGCCTCTCTCCCCACCTCCAGCTCCATTCTCAGTCCTGTATATGATCAGCCACTCTCCCCATACCTGTAAAAGAAGGCTGGAGAAAACTATTACTGACCAACAACTAGGGCAGTGCCTTTAGCAATGTGAAAGCCTACAGACCAAATACAGCTTCCTGATAAAGTCTCCCACTGGCTCACTAACTGGATCTAAAATACCCCCATTGTTGCCTTGAAGGTGAGTCTGCAAAATGCTGTTGCATATTCTGCATAGAGGTGCATAGTGAGTCAGCTGAAGCTACCACCACATGTTTGGGTAGGGAGACATGAACACGATAAGGGGGAGGGTCTTTCTTTTTTTTTAATTATACTTTAAGTTCTAGGGTACATGTGCACGACGTGCAGATTTGTTACCTATGTATGCATGTGCCATGTTGGTGTGCTGCACTCATTAACTCATCATTTACATTAGGTATATCTCCTAATGCTATCCCTCCCCGCTTCCCCCACCCCACAACAGGTTCCAGTGTGTGATGTTCCCCATCCTGTGTCCAAGTGTTCTCATTGTTCAATTCCCACCTATGAGTGAGAACATGCAGTGTTTGGTTTTCTGTCCTTGCGATAGTTTGCTGAGAATGATGGTTTCCAGCTTCATCCATGTCCCTACAAAGGACATGAACTCATCCTTTTATGGCAGCATAGTATTCCATGGTGTATATGTGCCACATTTTCTTAATCCAGTCTATCACTGATGGACATTTGGGTTGGTTCCAAGTCTTTGCTATTGTGAATAGTGCCACAATAAACATACGTGTGCGTGTATCTTTATAGCAGCAAGATTTATAATCCTTTGGGTATATACCCAGTAATGGGATGGCTGGGTCAAATGGTATTTCTAGTTCTAGATCCTTGAGGAATCGCCACACTGTCTTCCACAATGGTTGAACTAGTTTACAGTCCCACCAACAGTGTAAAAGTGTTCCCATTTCTCCACATCCTCTCCAGCACTTGTTGTTTCCTGACTTTTTAATGATCGCCATTCTAACTGCTGTGAAATGGTAGCACACTATGGTTTTGATTTGCATTTCTCTGATGACCAGTGCTGATGAGCATTTTTTCATGTGTCTGTTGTCTGCATAAATGTCTTCTTTTGAGAAGTATCTGTTCATTTCCTTTGCCTACTTTTTGATGGGGTTGCTTGATTTTTTTCTTAAATGTGTTCAAGTTCTTTGTAGATTCTGGATATTAGCCCTTTGTCAGATGGGTAGATTGTAAAAACTTTCTCCCATTCTGTAGGTTGCCTGTTCACTCTGATGATAGTTTCTTTTGCCGTGCAGGAGCTCTTTAGTTTAATCAGATCCCATTTGTCAATTTTGGCTTTTGTTGCCATTGCTTTTGGTGTTTTAGTCATGAAGTCCTTGCCCATGTCTATGTCCTGAATGGTATTGCCTGGGTTTTCTTCTAGGGTTTTAGGTCTAACATTTAAGCCTTTAATCCATCTTGAATTAATTTTTGTATAAGGTGGAAGGAAGGGATCCAGTTTCAGCTTTCTATATATGGCTAGCCAGTTTTCCCAGCACCATTTATTAAATGGGGAATCTTTTTCCCATTTCTTGTTTTTGTCAGGTTTGTCAAAGATCAGATGGTTGTAGATGTGTGGTATTATTTCTGAGGGCTCTGTTCTGTTCCATTGGTCTATATCTCTGTTTTGGTACCAGTACCATGCTGTTTTGGTTACTGCAGCCTTGTAGTATAGTTTGAAGTCAGGTAGCGTGATGCCTCCAGTTTTGTTCTTTTGACTTAGGATTGTCTTGGCAATGCAGGCTCTTTTTTGGTTCCATATGAACTTGACAGTAGTTTTTTCCAATTCTGTGAAGAAAGTCATTGGTAGCTTGATGGGGATGGCATTGAATCTATAAATTACCTTGAGCAGTATGGCCATTTTCATGATATTGATTTTTCCTATCCATGAGCATGGAATGTTCTTCCATTTGTGTCCTCTTTTATTTTGTTGAGCAGTGGTTTGTAGTTCTCCTTGAAGAGGTCGTCCACATCCCTTGTAAGTTGGATTCCCAGCTATTTTATTCTCTTCGAAGCCATTGTGAATGGGAGTTCACTCATGATTTGGCTCTGTCTGTTGTATAGGAATGCTTGTGATTTTTGCACATTGATTTTATATCCTGAGACTTTGCTGAAATTACTTATCAGCTTAAGGAGATTATGGGCTGAGATGATGAGGTTTTCTAAATGTACAAGCATGTCATCTGCAAACAGGGACAATTTGACTTCCTCTTTTCCTAATTGAATACCCTTTATTTCTTTCTCCTGTCTGATTGCCCTGGCCAGAACTTCCAACACTATGTTGATTAGGAGTGGTGAGAGGGGGCATCCCTGTCTTGTGCCAGTTTTCAAAGGGAATGCTTCCAGTTTTTGCCCATGCAGTATGATATTGGCTGTGGGTTTGTCATAAATAGCTCTCATTTTGAGATACATCCCATCAATACCTAGTTTATTGAGAGGTTTCAGCATGAAGGGCTGTTGAATTTTGTCAAAGGCGTTTTCTGTATCTGTTGAGATAAGCATGTGGTTTTTGTCTTTGGTTCTGTTTATATGGTGGATTACATTTATTGATTTACGTATGTTGAACCAGCCTTGCATCCCAGGGATGAAGCCCATTTGATCATGGTGGATAAGCTTTTTGATGTGCTGCTGGATTCAGTTTGCCAGTATTTTATTGAGGATTTTTGCATCAATGTTCATCAGGGATATTGGTCTAAAATTCTCTTTTTTGGTTGTGTCTTTGCCACGCTTTGGTATCAGGATGATGCTGGCCTCATAAAATGAGTTAGGGAGAATTCCCTCTTTTTCTATTGATTGGAATAGTTTCAGAAGGAATGGAACCAGCTCCTCCTTGTACCTCTGGTAGAATTCGGCTGTGAATCTATCTCGTCCTGGACTTTTTTTGGTTGATAGGCTATTAATTATCGCCTCAATTTCAGAGCCTGTTATTGGTCCATTCAGAGATTCAACTACTTCCTGGTATAGTCTTGGGAGGGTGTATGTGTCCAGGAATTTATCCATTTCTTCTAGATTTTCTAGTTCATTTGCATAGAGGTGTTTATAGTATTCTCTGATGGCAGTTTGTATTTCTGTGGGATCAGTGGTGATATCCCCTTTATCATTTTTTATTGCATCTATTTGATTCTTCTCTCTTTTCTTAGTCTTGTTAGCGGTCTATCAATTTTGTTGATCTTTTCAAAAAACGAGCTCATGGATTCATTGATCTTTTGAAGGGTTTTTTGTGTCTCCTTCAGTTCTGCTCTGATCTTAGTTATTTCTTGCCTTCTGCTAGCTTTTGAATGTGTTTGCTCTTGCTTCTCTAGTTCTTTTAATTGTGATGGTAGGGTGTCAATTTTAGATCTTTCCTGCTTTCTCTTGTGGGCATTTAGTGCTATAAATTTCCCTCTACACACTGCTTTAAATGTGGCCCAGAGATTCTGGTATGTTGTGTCTTTGTTCTCATTGGTTTCAAAGAACATCTTTATTTCTGCCTTCATTTTGTAATGTACCCAGTAGTCATTCAGGAGCAGGTTGTTCAGTTTCCATGTAGTTGAGTGGTTTTGAGTGAGTTTCTTAATCCTGAGTTCTAGTTTGATTGCACTGTGGTCTGAGAGACAGTTTGTCATAATTTCTGTTCTTTTACATTTGCTGAGGAGTGCTTTACTTACAGCTATGTGGTCAATTTTGGAATAAGTGGGATGTGGTGCTGAGAAGAATGTATATTCTTTTGATTTTGGATGGAGAGTTCTGTAGATGTCTGTTAGGTCTGCTTGGTACAGAGCTAAGTTCAAGTCCTGGATATCCTTGTTAACTTTGTCTCATTGGTCTGTCTAATGTTGACAGTGGGGTGTTAAAGTCTCCCACTATTATTGTGTGGGAGTCTAAGTCTCTTTGTAGATCTCTAAGGACTTGCTTTATGAATCTGGTTGTTCCTGTATTGGGTGCATATATATTTAGGAGAGTTAGCTCTTCTTGTTGAATTGATCCCTTTACCATTATGTAATGGCCTTCTTTGTCTCTTTTGATGTTTGTTGGCTTAAAGTCTGTTTTATCAGAGACTAGGATTGACACCCCTGCTTTTCGTTTTGTTTTGTTTTCCATTTACTTGGTAGATCTTCCTCCATCCCTTTATTTTCAGCCTATGTGTGTCTCTGCATGTGAGATGGGTCTCCTGAGTACAGCACACCTATATGTCTTGACTCTTTATCCAATTTGCCAGTCTGTGTCTTTTAATTGGAACATTTAGCCCATTTACATTTAAGGTTAATATTGTTATGTGTTAATTTGATCCTGTCATTATTATATTAGCTGGTTCTTTTGCTCGTTAGTTGATGCAGTTTCTTCCTAGCATCAGTGGTCTTTACAATGTGACATGTTTTTGCAGTGGCTGGTACCAGTTGTTCCTTTCCATGTTTACTGCTTCCTTTCAGGAGCTCTTGTAAGGCAGGTCTTGTGGTGATAAAAATCTCTCAGCATTTGCTTGTCTGTAAAGGATTTTATTTCTCCTTCACTTATGAAGCTTAGTTTCACTGGATATGAAATTCTGGGTTGAAAATTATTTTAAGAATGTTGAATATTGGCCCATGAAGGGGAGGGTCTTAATAAAATATATCTGACTGAAAATCAGCCTATACACTGAAATTCCAAAGTGTTTGAGAAACTGTAATACTAAGACAGACTAAGCAAATATTTGCTCCAGATGAAAATAATTTATCAAAAATAGTCTGATGAAGATTTTCAAATAAGTTTAGAGTATTCAAATAAAGAACAAAGAAATGATGTCCATTTTTTAAAAAGAACAACCAATGATGCAACAAACACATGAAAACAAAATTAGCACTGAGCACAGTTTAAGAGTTAGAATCAAAATGGGATTCCCCTTCACACCCACTAGGGTGACTTAGAAAAAAAAGTCAGATAGTAACAAGTGTTGGCAAGGATGTGGAGAAACTGGAGCTGTCATACACTGCTGGTGGTAAGGTAAAATGGTGCAGCACTTTGAAAAATAGTCTTGTTCTTCCTCAAAGAATTAAACATAGAGTTATTATTTGATCAAGCAATTTCACTCCTAGATATATACTTGACAGAAATGAAAACATACATTAACATAAACTTTTACATGAATGTTTTACCATAGTCAAAAGTTGGAAACAATCTAAACATCCATCAACTGACAAGTGAACAAAAGGTGGTATGTCTATACAATGGAAGATTTAATCATAAAAAGAAATGAAATACTGATACATGCTACAGAGTGGATGAATCTTGAAGACACTGTGCTAAGTGAAATAAGCTAGTCACAAAAGACCACATGCTATATGGTTCCATTCATATGAAAGGCCAGAACAGAGAAATCTAAAGAGGCAGAACATAAATTAGTGATGGTTTAATACTAAGGGAGAGGAGCCAGGCATGGTACCACACACCTGTAGTCCCAGCTACTTGGGAGGCTGAGGCAGGAAGATTCCTTAAACCGAGGAATTAGAGACTGTAGTGAGCTATGATCACACCACTGCACTTCAGCCTGGGAGACAGGAAACAAAAAAAGACTGGGGAAGCTGGGTGATGGAGAATAAAGGAATAGGGGGGTGATAGATAACAGGGACAGGGTTTATTTTTGAAGTGATTAAAATGTTTTAAAATCAACTGGTGGTGGTTGCACAACTCTGTGAATATACTATTAGGTTGGTGCAAAAGTAATTGCCATTGAAATTGTAATGGTAAAATTGCAATTACTTTTGCACCAACCTAATAAAACCATTGAACTGTACACTTTTTTTTTTCTTTTTTTGAGACAGAGTCTCGCTCTTTCGCCAGGCTGGAGTGCGGTGGCACGATCTTGGCTCACTGCAACCTCCACCTCCCAGGTTCAAGCAATTACCCTGCTTCAGCCTCCCGAGTAGGTGGGATTACAGGCGCATGCCACCAGGCCCAGCTAATTTGTGTACTTCTAGTAGAGACAGGGTTTCACCATGTTGGCCAGGATGGTCTCCATCTCTTGACCTCGTGATCCGCCCGCCTCTGCCTCCCAAAGTGCTGGGATTACAGGCATGAGCCACCAGGCCCAGCCTGAACTGTACACTTTAAATGGGTAAATTGTAGGGTATGTGAACTATATCCTAATAAAGCTGTTTACAAAGTTTCTCAAAATGTCAACCCCTGTGAATTTACCTTAGAATGTTTTAATTTGGAATTTTCACTTCAACAAAAGTTGAAAATAGTAGTATAGACCTTTGTTGGGATTATCTTGATGACCACCAACAGATAACATTAGTGCCCATGCTTTATTCGTGTTTACAATCTCCTTCTCACCACAGGAAAAGCCAAAACGCCTTGGGGCAAGCTGCAGACACGAGGTTGAGAGTCATTTACGTAGAAAAAAGTGATGGGAAAACCCGGCCACCACAAAGTTCATGCCAATAAAAGGAAACTAGACTCAAATTACCCACGACAGCAGTCAGACCACCACATACTGGGAGCCCTGGGAGTGAATGTATTGTAGGTCCTGGTTTGTACAGACCAAATTGTCCCAGCTCGTTAACAATATGGGTGATAGTATACCTGTTGTGAAGTTTGTTATAAAGCAACTTTTAACTGCTTTTTACTATTGTTTTTGGGGTACATTATTCAAATGACTGCTCCATCAAAACAAAGGGCCAATGTTAAAAACAAGATAATTGCTTAAGAGAAAAATTAATGATACTGATCATGATGATTATTCAAACAAAGGCTCATAGTGCTCAAAATCAAAAGAATCAAGTCAACATAAGCCTTTTTTTCTTATATTGAGCCCAAAGCTCAAACAAAACTATCCATCACATCAATCATATATGGTTCATTTAGATTACATTGTTTTGTCATTTTATTTATATTAATTACTAAATTTGCCCTTGTTTTATTTTAATAGGAGCTATAAGTATCATGAATCTGAATCCAGTTTTATCACTGTACATACTGAAGAAGCATGGTATTTAAAATAATTGATCTCAGCATTAGAAGTCCACGTCAATTATTTTCTTCTAAAAAGGTTCTGTACATTTTTTTGTTGTGAGGATTCCATGAGATAGGTTTGTAGAATGTTTAGGCAAAAAATGCAGATTTTAGGCTTGGACAAATAACTAATGACAAAATGTTAATGGTCTGAAACCACAAAGAAGCTAGACTTAAGTGAAAAGAGGGCATAATAAATCTCAATTAACTAGAATGTTTGAGACTTGTGTGTTTCTGAATAACCAGAAATTTACTTTTAAGCTTCAATGCTCCTTGAAAATATTTTCTAAGTGTGTTGGTCTGCTTTTCTCATTAAAGAAGATAATTTAATTGTTATGACCTAGAAACTCTCAGTGCTTCGAGTTCATCTTTAATAAGTTCTTACTGTAGCTCCACAAAACAAATAAGGAAGTACTCTTAAAACTATAAGGTATAAGCATTTTTGCGCAATCTCTCCCTTTTCAACAATGG